>NC_134204.1:86869517-87119373 GCF_964188355.1 Buteo buteo | reverse complement strand
CAGGAGAAGGTCCTATCTTTCCAGGTGCTGTACAATCATTAAATTAAGGTTTTTTGCAGATCAGGAAATGCTCTTTTTGATTGCAGAAGGAAAATGCCATGGTAATACAGATGCTGATGAAGCAGTCATGTATTTACATGTGTTCCAGAGTATTATCTCCCCTTACTTCAGATATATTTTAATGTGAATTTAAAGTGAAGTATGTTTATGGAGGGAATTAAGAGTATACCATTTTTGTAAATACTATATGCCCTCAGTTTTATCCTTTTTAGGTAATCTACTTCACTACCAGCTGTAGAAATGAAGCGATATTATTAAAGAAGAGGCCAAGAAGAAATGAAACCAAGGGAAGACTTGCAAAGGAACTATAAGGAAAGTTTTTATTAGCTAATTACTATGTTTCTTTCCAGCTTGTTGAGAATTGTTCAGTCTTCCCAATGAGAATTTAAAGTCAAAGGGAGTCCTAAAACGAAACTAAGGTGTTCTATAAGCAATGGAAATACCCTGTAAGCACAGTGTGTCAACCCCAACCCCATACCATGGTAATACTCCCACTTTCCCCACCCCAAAGTCCTCCTTCCCACCATCTCTTCTAGTATTGTCCCTGACACCTCCACAATAGATGTACCCTCAGTTCCTTGCAGGTCTCCAAGCTACTGGCTAAACAAGAGGTGTCCCACTGGTTCAGAGCTGCACTTGTGATGACTGACCAGTGGTCATGATGATGTTGATGGACCACCTAACACACTAACATGCAGCCTCTTCCTCACTGGGAGCACTATCTGCTATTTTCAGAAAAATTCTTAAAATTAAATAACCTAACACAAGGTTATCATTCTCAGCAACAAAGACTGGCTGAAAGACTCAAAAATCAAGAAGAAAACAAGACTGATGGCATGTCCCTGTAATCTCACTTAAAACATGACCTTGAGAAACAGAAAAGGGGGCTATGCTATCAATAAATGGAATACTAAACACTGACACTAAATTTGACAGCCTGTGTCTGCTGCAGTCAGTTCAGGCTGCTTCTTCCAATGTATGCTTGAAAGAAAGGGGCATGTCCCTTTCAGCTATAGATGAAATTTTATTTACATCACCTCTGGAGGGTCTTTGCAACAATTGAAAAGGCTAGAAATGTTTTAAGATGCAACCTTTGATTCAAGACTATAGCTTCATTCTAACTTCCCAGCAAATTCTGCATGTGTGAAATTGAACACAGGACAAAGATTGCAGCAAGTAAAGAAAAATACTGCACTATTCAATTAAAGCTATTGAAGGATACATTATGTATTTAATAGAGTGTTTGGAATAAATGTCATCAGACAGCAATGCTAACAGGCACTGATTTATTCAGCTGTTATTATTTAATATTTTTTCCTGAGAACAGGAAAGAGATTTATTAATTTTGTATTGGGAAGGGAGAGTAGTTCTGAATGCAGCTTCAGCACTGCAGCAGACAAACTGACAATTTCTCTACAAATCCTGAAGATTTTTAAAAAATACTGAAGCTTCAGTGGAGTTTGCAAAAGGATTTGGGAGCTCATACACAGCTGGAAAAAGGCAAACAAAAAAAAAATTACAGAAGAAGCATAAGCAACAGAAAAGAGACAGATCAAACATGAGAATACTGTATAAATTCAGATACAAACTAAAAAAATGGGTCTTATTGAAAACTAAAACAAATCCCCCCAAATTAAATCCTTTTAAATTTCCCATCATTACCACATATTTAAATTGACATGTGCAAGTATTTATCTGATGTTTTACTTGGTCCTACCTGCACGTGAAGGACAACAAATTGGAGAATTCGTATAGGCATTGAGAAAGACAGTGCCATATCTTTTCATAAAATTTATGAAAGGCAAATCCACGGTCTGATTTCCTGGATAAAATGTCAAGCGTCCATCCTGCAATCAAACAGAGAAAACCAGTATATAAACAGCATTAACCCAAACTATTGGCTGCATTAATTCACAGATCTGTTACTTTGAACTTTTATTACTCAAATGTTGCCAATTCTATTCAGGCATGGAAAATAAGGTGTTGAGAAGCTTTAATTAGATCAATATAAAATGGATTACTTACGAAAAAGTGTAATGTAAAAGATAACTGGACTTCTTCGTAGTAAAACTACTTCCTTTCTACGCCTGTACATATTTTAATCTCCAAATTTTGCAGGAGTAGGGTCCCACCATGAGGCATTCAACAGGGGTAGGTATGGTGAATGATGAAAAGGAGTCAGTCTGAATCCCGGTGCAGATGTGTGCACTGGTACACATTTCTGTGAAACCAGAACTGATCTCTCATCCTTTTCCTCCTTTTAACGGTTCACCCACACCACATTTCTGTGAAACTTATTTTAAACTATGGACTGGAAAAGTGATCAGCAAGCTGAAGGAAGGCTATTCTCCCACTGAAATGCCATCTCCAATGGTTCCCTTTTGATACTTTATTGATCCTTCATTTTATCTATTTCTTTAGCTAGAGTTTTTAACCAGCAATTTAAGACCCCAAATTTTGAATCAGTATGTTTACTGTACAAAATTATGATGATGTGAAACCAGGTTTCATGTAGACTGCCCTGTTTCAGGTCACTCTTTTTCCTGTCACTTTTATGTCTTTCCTTGGTTCAGTAAGATGTCTCAACTCAGCCCCAGCCTTACTGGTCAGCTCTTTGATGAAGACTGTTGACGTTGAATCTGCACAGTTTTAACAGATCTCCCAACCAGAGACATTACTCAGATGCCTACATCTAAGTAGCCCTCCTCTAGACTTGTGACAGAAGCAGAAACACCTTAAAGGATGGGTAGCTTAGAAGTTGTGTTTTGCACAGCATTAGTTTGCAAGAGCATGTAAGCAGGCAGACGAGAAGGCCAGAAGAGTGCATTGAAGTCCAGTTACAAGTTCACCAGCTACTGGCTCATTTGTTCCAAAGACAACGTACAAATTACCACATCAGCCTCTGCACAATAAACGCCAGTGTGCAAATTCTTACCACTAATCCATATACAGGCAATAGACCATCCTACCAAGTTACTTTATATTATTTTTTTAAGTAAGAATAGTTCCTACATGAGAAACCACAAGAGAAACCACAGCAAAACAGCTGGTATGCGATTGCTTGTAACCCTGCAGTAACTTCTTTGTGTCCACACGCAGCCTACCAGCATCAGCAGCCTACAAGAAATGCTTTCCACGCCACACATTGAGCAAGCCTCATTTGGCACAGCGGGTTCTGGGTGTCTGCTGAAGCTAACAGTCATCATTACATGACATTAAGTACAAAATGGCACTGTGGCTTTTACTGTAATTTTTTTTGTTATGTGGGAAATCTTGAAAACAATTATTTAGTGAGATACTTCCTCTTCAGCAGAAAAAATTCAATGAACAACCACTTTGCTCCTGCTGAATCATAACCAAAAACCAGCAGATATGACCAATGGTGAATCACTGGAGTTTTATTCAACTAATAAAAACTCCATGACTGCTTCAGATGGAGACCTCTGATCATCGACTTCAAAATGTGAACAACATGTACAGTCTCAAGGGATGCAGGACCAAGGCCTTACCTTCTGTAAAATTTCACCTTTAATTAATAGTACATTTGAAACGGGTACAAACACTTATCAGACATCTGAGTTGCAGTGAAAACTCCCAAGGATAACAGGTAACGCTATTAGTTTGAAACAAAACAGGTAGATGGATGCATGAATTCTGAGAACTGCTAGCCTCTACAGTTTTTAATTAAGAAAATCCATTTTTCTTGAAAGACTGTATTTGTTCCAAAAATAACTGTTTGAAACAAACACTTATTTAACATAATATTCTCCTGTATGAAACATTAGACGAGCTTACACGGGAAGAACAATAGCTTCCTTCTGTCTTCAGCTTTTCAAGAATACAGATCAGGCAATGTAAGACCCCCTACCAATTTCCTACTATGCTGTTTCTGCACATTAGCAGACATGTTTCCAAATTTTCACTTTCGTTTTACTAGTTGAATTTTCTGGAGTAATTTGTGAGAGGACAAAAAAAAACCAACATCAAAAATAAGTGAGAGCAAACGTGAAGAATTTACAGTCTGTGTTACTACTGCTTCCATTACACGATTCCCCAGGGGTAGGCACTAATCATCCAAGTGAGAATTTACAAAGAATACTACACATAATCAGATTTTGCAGGGTTTCAGAAAGAACCCAGAAAACAGAGTTAAGCAGAGCATAATTTTGCTCCACAGCAGGAAATAATTCTTACAAATTACTGAAATATTTTAAGATTACAATTATTCTGTCATTGTTTAAAGTATTTTAAACATGAGCACTTCATTACCTCAGTAAGCCACCCAGCCATTGTTCATATACTAAGTCCACAGTCAGAGACAAACGTCATTTTCTTCACTCTTTAGAGTTTAAGCCAGGGACGGCATGCAGAAGCAAATGATTACCTCCATTTGTTTTCTGGCAGAAAATACTATTGGATAACATGGCACTCTAGAAAGAATCACTTCATTTGGCACCAGTACAGCTAACTGTGGCATTCCAGCACCACACTGCAGTGGACAACTACACAGTAAACCGGGCCACTGGAGGTCAGAATATGATAAAAGACTGATCCCCTAATTTTGTACTCTGCTATAAATGACTAGAACAAGCATTCAGTAGAACAAACGGGAAATAAAGCTGTAATCTGCAATTTGAACTTGAAAGGAACTTTGGGCTGAAAAGTGCTCTTTAGAAAGTACGTGACTGATGTGTCACCCTGTCAACAACATATTCACGAGTTTCTCCAACCAAGATATTGTTTGTTTGAACAGCTGGAGACAAGAGTTCATTCTTTCGATACTGGACAGACAGGTGACGTGTCTATTCAGTGAAAGAAGCTGCTTTAACAGGTTGAGAAGGTGAAAGCTCTATAGCTATTTCTGGAAATCCGCTCTCCAAGAACTGTGTAGGACTTGAGGGTTTTGGAGTACCTGCGGCAATACAATTATTCTGAGTAACACAAGCAAGCACATTTCATCCAGGAACTTGACCTGCATTGCAAGCATGCCCTGTGAGAAAGTGCAGCAGTTAAATGTGTCGCAACAGCAGAAAGCTGACTCTTCAAGCAAGAGGTCACTGCTCTGGACGCCAGACACTGTCCAGCATCACTGAGAAGATTTCTGTCACACTTGACAAAACAGGTCCGAGTCTTTCATAGACAGCAACACTCACAACAAAGGAAGGCACGCTTTCAGATGAAAGTCCATACGTTTCAACAGCCTGCAGGACTTAAGCTTTTTTTTCCAGAAAAACTGTTAGTTCGACAGTACCCAACTCTTCCTGTTCTCTACTAGCAATGTAACCAAAATGGTTCATCTATTTCTGCCTTTAAATCCATCTCATAAAAAACTTATGCAACACAATGATTCTTTTAATGTATTCTTCTTCCTGTGCACTATGCAAATACGATACTTTTCAGAAACAGCATCTTGTTCTTCATTGTTTTTGTAAGAACATCACAAACATCTGGGGTTTTGTCTTTCATTTTTGTAAGGATTACCCCACTAATCCCTACAAGTAGTCCTGAGAATCTTCCTGTTTACAGGATGGCATACAGCAGCTTTACTAAGATTTGTCCACAGCTTCTGCTCCATCTGGAGACAAACTGGCCATTGACAAACTCCCAGAACCTAAAACACTATAAATTTGGTAATTTATTGGTAAATAATATTTTTAGTAAAAGCTGAAAATTTGGAGAAAAAGTCTCATCTACAAAAAACACTCTGATTTGAAATGTTAAGACATGATATTCTCAAAATAAAATAAACAAAGAATAGAGTCAGAGGAAGGGAAGTAATAAGAAGCTATTGCTTTATCTTTGAAATCACAGCAAATGTGCTTTAAGAAAGGGTTTGAAGAAGGATAATATCTCTTTACCAAATACTTAGGAAGAATTCATCCCAAGAATGACAGGCAGCAGGCAAGAAGTCAAGTGCTCTTACCTGTGCTGTCAAGGATGGAATTCTGAAGATGTCTGGGAGCCTTGTGTTGATTTCTCAACAGTGAATGAGAAGTGATGAGTTGTGAAAGTCCTTGGAAGTAATACCACGGAGAATATGTTTGATTTAACAGGAAGGAGAGCTCAGATGAGGCAGAGAAACCAAGGCTTTCCCCTTTCTCAGAGTAAAACCTTCATAAAAGCACTTCCAGTATGCTGGGTGGGCAGATAGAAGCATGGTGAGAAAAGGGTGAAAAATGTGTTGTCTTTAGCTGTAAGCAAGGAAATAAACTTAGTATTTATGAATGGGGGAAAAAAATATCTTTTCTACCTGTCTGGGGGTTAAAACAAATGTTATCAATAAATCACTTCAATAAATCCACTAGAAATTTATAAAAACATACTTACTGCTTCCTCCATCCTTTTAGCTCTTGATATTCATCTGACAAGCTTATGGTAATATTTGTTACACCTAATAAAAGTCCGAGTAGGTCAATATATGATGCCCAACAGCTTAACTCAGTCATTTTGCCTGTGAGTAGAGAAATTCTCCATCCCATCTGTCATGGGGACCTAATGTTCTTAGGATTTACAATAGCAAGAATAACAGAGTTCAGTGACTTTCCCTTCCTTTTTGCTCTTCAAGCCAAGAGAAAAGCATTCATTTTACACCCCAGGTCTGTTCCATTAATTGCTGCCCTGCCCTGTGGCCCCCTCCGCCGTGCCAAGCTGTACGTACCACAGCTGACCGCGGGAACCACCTACCCATAAAGTTTCCGACAACTGCAACGCACCTGATGAAAACCTGTAGCACGCTCCTGGGAAGAAAGCCGAGCTTGGTTTAGAATACGAGCGGTACCTAGTACCTCAGCGAGGCGGGAGGCCTGCCCTCCCCGCCCCAAGCAAGCCCTCCACCCCGTGGAGGTGGTGGAGAATGAAAACCAGCCCTATTTTCGCAGGCCTGTGGCTGTAGCCTGGGCAAAGCCAGGGAAACTCCTCGCCGCCACATCCTCGGGGGTCCCGGCCAGGGACCGCCGAGGCAGCCCCCGCCGCTCTCCCACCCTCCCTCACCTCTGCTGCGGCCCAACCCCGCGCCCCCGGGCTGCCACCCTGCCCCAGACACTCACCAAGGAGTCGCAGGCCACCAGCACTACGCTGGGCCGGCGCTGGTCCCCGGGGGCGGCGGGCCGGGGCCTCGCCCCCACCCAAGGCGCGGCGGCCATGAGGAGCAACGCCAACCCGGCCCGCCCCAGCGACCCGCCGCCCCGCATCGCTCCGCCGCCGTCACCCGGCCCCTCTCCCGGAGAGAGGCAAGCGGCAACCCCGACGGCCGATCCGGCCGCCCGGCGGAGCCTCGGCCGCACCAAGAGGACTCGCCGCCGCGGCAGCTGCCCAGCCGCCCGCTCCACCTCAGAACGCGGACTACAGCTCCCAGCATGCCCCGGGGAGGGGGGCGGACTACGACTCCCAGCGTGCCCCGGGGCGGCGGGAGGCAAGAACTACATCTCCCTCCGTGCCCGAGGGAAAATGGCGGCGGGCGCAGGAGAGTGGCGGCGTGTGGCCGCAGTGCGCATGCGCGCCAGCGTCAGTCGCCATGGCTGCTGGGGCGCTGGTAGGTGAAGGTGAAGCGGCGGGAGAGGGAGGGATGGCGGTGGCCCGGTTCGGTCCGGTCCGTCCTGTCTTCCCCCCGCCGCGACGGTCGGCGGCCCGGTCTACCCCCTGCTCGGAAGGGCTGCCGGAGCCGGGCCGCTTCCACACGCGGCCCAGGGGTGCCGGGCCTCGCCGGCGGGCCCGGCCTAGTGGCCCGTCTTTCCGGGACAGGGCTGTGGAGCCCACCTCTCTCCGAGGTGCCCGGTTTTGCGCTGACGTGGTGTCTCTTTTTTTTTTTCCGTAGGTGAAGATGGAGCTCAGGCTCAGAACTGCCAGCGAGGGGCTGTGTGTTTGGTGATCGAGGCGCCTGTGACCCCTTAGGAACCAAACTTATCTCCAGCAGCTGTTAAGTAATGCACGTTTGACAGAGTTCTTTGTATTTTTTTAGGCTCTGAGGGAATCTTTCAAATCCGCTCTCTTTCTTTGTCCGTTCATTATAAGTTTCTCTCTAGGCCCTTCATCCACTCCTTATTTCTTGCTCTTCAGCTGCTAAAAGTTTTTTTTGTTCTGCAGCTTGTCACTTTTTCAGTCTCTTTCAGTGCCTGCACCAGCAGTGTTGTTTCTCAGCCTCATCTCGTTTAGGCAGTTTTGACTATGGCGTTTTCTAAAGTTCGTTTGAGGCAAAACGTTTACCGTATGCATCAAAATAGTGCATGATTATGTCAGACTTCAAAAGCATGAATGCCTCTTTGATGTGTCCTTAAACGCTTATTCTTTTTCTCTGTCAGTTATAGTCAGAAGCAGAGTCCTCTGTAAGTGCATGTGAAGGGAGAGGGGCATTGTGGACCACACCTGAACATAAGCGACAGGCTGGCCATGGTGCTGCCATAGGTAGCACACAAGAAAAACTTTGATCCTTAGGAACCCCTTGAGCACATGTCCAGTGCAATATGCCTCTTAAGCACAGATCATTGCTTAGTAATACCTCTTTTAAAAGAAACTATATGCAGGGTGTCTTCACAAGAGTCTAACTAGGGTGACTGTCGTATCCCACCTCTCCTATTTAAATTTATCTTAAACCTTAACAGAAATTCTCTTCTGGGATAGCTACTTTGTGTCATTTAACTGTTTGGAATATTGACTTAATCCTGCAGTGGAGCTAAGCGTAACTAACTAATTTTAACCATCTTGCTTGTTTTCAGCAGTTTTTAGTGATGTATGGATTTTGGCATATTGCACTATATTTCTGTGTTTAAAATACTCTCTGTGCAATTACAGTAGGATATAAACAATGTTTTGAGTTCACCGTATCTTTTTATAATGACTGACTATATGTCATTTTTACTTAGTAGCCACAATGTCAAATAAGGAGGTGAAGGCGGCATTGAAGAGTGCTAGAGACGCAATACGAAATAAAGAATATAAGGAGGCCTTAAAACATTGCAAGGTAATTAATTTTTTACTTGGAAGTTAATATTTTTTTGCACATTTTGTTTGCTGTTCCCCTGCCACTACAGCTGTATAGTAATGCAGAGGGTGGAGCACCTTACTGACGTAATAGCTGAGGTTGATTTCCGGATTTAACTTCATTGATCATTCATGTTAGTTACCCACACGTAAACTTCTATTCCCCTTCCTTTTGCATTTGCTTATATGTGGTGATAAGAATATTAAGTCTAGAACAATAGAGATAAAAATCCATTTCTAATCTAGGCCTTGACAGGAGTGCTTTAATTGCTGAGCTATAGATATAGTTACTGGCAGAACACTTCAGATATGAAGCATTCTTTGGCATAAAAAGCTGAAGTTACTAATCTTAGCCTTTTCCTAAAAATTACTTATCTTCTGATATTACCATGTAGAATAATTTACCAAACTAATGATAAAACTCAATATGTGGATCCATAAGATGCATTTAATTCATCAGTTTCACTTAAAATTGTGTATTTCTAGGCAGTCTTGAAGCAAGAAAAAAATAATTACAATGCTTGGGTATTTATTGGCCTGGCAGCTGCTGAGTTAGATCAGCGTGATCAGGCCAAAGGAGCATATAAGAAGGCTATTGAACTTGAACCAAACCAGTTACTGGCATGGCAGGTACGTGAACGTCCAGACTCACTTTTTCTTTCCCTGAAAAGTGTCAGCATAGAGTTAAATACGGGAACAAAGCACAGCTGAGACTTGAATCGTGTTTTCTTGAGGACATTAGTTCTACTGAAGCTTTCGAGTAGCTGAGGTTCATATTTGTGTGTCCAAAGCAAAGCCATGGGTAGCTGCCTATGTCTAGCAGGGTGAATTTTAGTTTCAGTATATTTAAGTATGTATTTCATGTGTAGACTAGATAGCAGTAAAACATGCAAGAGAGAACACGAATTCAAACAGAGTAAATTTGTCCATGCTTAGGAATTTCCATTCTGGTAGCTCAAGAAACATTTGACAAGGCTTCTGTCATAAGAGAGAAAATATTTTATCTCATAGCTTATTTTTCCAGCTTCCAGCATTGAGTGGATTGTTACTGAATTATTTTGTTGTTGCTTAAAAACAATAGTATACATTTAAAATAGCTGTGTGTTGGGTGATGTGTGTATGACAACCCGTAACAGCATATTTTTACTACATACTGTTACGTTATTTGGAGACTTGTGAAGCATAAGGTTGCGTATTAAGTCTGTCTCTGATACCAACAATTGATATTTTTCTAAGGTAGTAAGGTTTTTAGTATTTTCAATATAAATACCTTTTAAAAATATAACTATTGGTGCCTGATTTCAAGGTATATTGAAATTTCCTCAGTTTTGCAATCATTCTGGCTATCTGTTCCTATACAAGATGGTCTGATACTTGGGTATAGATCTTTTATCATGTGATTTAGTGTGCTTTGTGTATTGTCTGTTATGCAGACAAGCTTATGTAATATATACAAGTTTCAAGTAGTTGTTGGTCTTAGTTAAGAAAGTGAGGAAAGCTTTTAATTTAAAATAAATGGATTCAGAAGGGTGTACAGAAGAATCAACGTAGATTCTGCTCAGAGATTACTACATTAACACTTGACCCCACTGAAGGCAATGGAATAATTTTTGTAGGCTGAACTTACAGTGTTCTAACACACAACTGTTGACATAAAATCTTACTTATTTTTTATCTTTTTTTTTTTTAAGGGATTAGCAAATTTATATGAGAAATCTAACCAAACAGATGTCAAAGGAGACTTAGCAGAGGTTTACCAAAAGCTGTTGGAACTCTGTGAAAGGTAAAGGATATTGAATACCATAATTCAGTCCAAGATTTCTAGTTCTCTGAATGCCATTGCTCATACACGGGGCAGGCTTTTATTTTTAAAGCTTTGCCATTTCAGTGGGTCAGCACTTGTTACTAAGGTTTTCTGTACCTTAAGTTTCTTGATCCTGTCCCTTTTGATAGGGCAAAAACTCTTGGAATAATTGTACTTGAGGTTAGTAGTTCAGAGAATTCTATGTTATCCAATGTCCTCTGTCTAAACTCACTGCCTCAAAGAATTTAGCTCTGACAGTTCATTGTCTGCATTAATAAGTAGGCTTATTTTTCTCTGCTTTAAAATCACAGAATATATGTCATCCGATTCATATAGGTACAGTTCTAAACAAATCTAACTATCAGCTGTCACTGTAGCTGACTGGAGTGTTCAATTTGTTTCCGTAATTTGAAAATTGTTCAAAAAGAAAAGTACAATCCCTTAAAGCAATTTTTTTTCACTCAGTTACAGCAGCAATGAGTAAAACTTTTAGGGCTATCTGTAGTATTTATTCTAAATATTTGTTTGGTCACTGAACCTACTAACAATTGTCAGAATTTGAAAAACATTATACTATTTTATGGAAAACTTGTCATGTTTATGTGGGATTTTCTTCTTTCCTCCTTTCTAGTGGTGACAAGCAGAAATGGTGTGATGTATGTAACAAACTTGTGGAACTATATCATCAAGAAAAGAAATATTTAGAGGTAGGTTGAGTACTTTCTCTCTGCTAGAAAGAAATTCCCATTTCATCAGAACTACCTGCTTTTCATCAAGGAATCCCCGGTTTTTGGGGTCACAGACCACTTAAGATCTCCTTGTGTACTACAACCAGGAAGAACTGATTTTAACTATATTCCTTTCTTTTCCACTGTGTAAGACTTGGACACAATCCATTAAATTGACAATGTTAGTATATAGGCTGAAAGGGTGGAACATCATTCTTCTGTGTTATTTCTGGAAGTCAAACGTGATCCCAAATGCATATTTATGTGCAGTAAGTGTGAGCCAGGTGTCCTTTGCCTAGCTTGGCCAGTTCTAGGTATCTGATTAGCCCTTCACTGGTGTGGTGATCCCTTCCTAGTCTGTCCCTGGTACTTCATGCCAGAGGGTAAGGCGGAATTTGTACACAACCTGAACTTGATTGCCTGCGCTTATGCACTGCATTCCACACACAACGATAAGAGGAGCATAGCTGCTCCAGGGCAACCCAAGCTTCAGCCCACCCAGCACTCCCAAAGTCTGTGTCAGCGTGACCACTGCAGAAGTAGTCGTGGGTCTTGTCAGTTTACCACCAGGTGGAGCTGTTAGATGCCTGTATGGTTCAACAGCAGCCTTGCCTGTAGTCTCTGTAGTAATGTTATGTCCCTGTTTCTGCAGTTACGCTGTTCACTCTTCCTTTACTCTTTAAAAAGGTTGCTTTCTTACAAGGTGATGCATGGTCTTACTCCATGTCATCTTCTCCCCTTTCCTCCAGCAATGGAAAATGAAAAATTTTACATATCACTTAGCATCAGGCTGAAGACTATTAATTAGCCTCTTTGTATACCAGTTTCTGAAACTAAATTCAATGCTAATTGTTTAGCACATGAAGGCAAAGGCAGACTTGCTCTGTGTGCAACAGCAAACCGCAAGTTAGGCTTCAGGGTCCTATTTTCTCTTTTTCAGTTCTGTTGATTTTTCCACACTGGAATTTCATCATGGACTGCTGCTGTTCTTCTCTTTCTGTTCGTAGTGCTGTAGATCCAACATGGCTTGGGTAGGGCTTTGGGCAACCTGGTCTAGTGAAAGGTGTCACTGCCTATGGCAGGGGGGTTGGAACTAGATGATCTGGAAGGTCCCTTCCAAGAAAACTATTCTATGATTCTGTGATTTGTTCCAGGTGGCTAAAACATGGCAGAAACTCATACAAATGAAGCAGGAGGAAGGTGCAGAAAAGGCAGAGCTTCATCAGCTTTGGAAGAAGATGATCCAGTTACTGAAAGACAGTACACAGAATAAGTATAATAAGACTGAACAGTTGGTAATGTTTCTCACTCCAACTCATCTAAATACATACATACATACAATGCAGCTAAACTTCAAATGAAAGCTTAAAACCCTTGCAAATCTTGCGACTATTTGTCTCATTAATGTTCAATGGTACTAAACTTCTCAGGAAAAGATGGGCGATTTTACCTTCTGACAAAAACAGTGAGGGTGCAGCAGCCTGAGATAAGGCACCTAAATCCAAGGCACCTGGAACTCCTTCATTAACTGCCTCTTAAGCTTTACAGGAGTCCAGGTTTGCACGGTAGCACAATGATGCATTGTTCTACCTCTGTATGTTATGAGAAGCATCACTCATAAGCTTTGACAGTGTGGTGGGTTGACCTTGGCTGGACACCAGGTGCCCACCAAAGCCACTCTATCACTCCCCTCCTCAGCTGGGCAGGGGAGAGAAAATAAAACAAAAAGCTTATGGGTCGAAGTAAGGGCAGGGAGATCACACACCAGTTACCATCACAGGCAAAACAAACTCAACTCAGGAAAATTAATTTGATTTGTTACCAATCAAAATCAAGAGTAGGGTAATGAGAAATAAAACCAAATCTTAAAACCCCTTTCCCCCACCCCTCCCTTCTTCCCAGGCTTAACTCCACTCCCAATTTTCTCTACCTCCTCCCCCCGCCCCTGGCAGTGCAGGGGGACGGGGTATGGGGGTTGAGATCAGTTCATCACACCTTGTCTCTGCTATGCCTTACCCCTCAGGGGGAGGACTCCTCACTCTTCCCCTGCTCCAGCGTGGGGTCCCTCCCACGGGCGACAGTCCTTCACGAACTTCTCCAATGTGGGTCCTTCCCACGGGCTGCAGTTCTTCACAAACTGCTCCAGCGTGGGTCCCCCACAGGGTCACAAGTCCTGTCAGAAAACCTGCTCCAGTGTGGGCTCCTCTCTCCATGGGGCCACAGCTCCTGCCAGGAGCCTGCTCCAGTGCAGGCTTCCCACAGGGTCACAGCCTCCTTCGGGCATCCCCCTGTTCCAGCATGGGGTCTTCCCCGGACTACAGGTGGATACCTGCTCCCCCGTGGACCTCCCTGGGCTCCCAGGGGGACAGCCTGCCTCACCATGGTCTTCTTCACGGGCTGCAGGGGAACCTCTGCTCCGGCACCTGGAGCACCTCCTCCCCCTCCTTCTTCACTGACCTTGGGGTCTGCAGAGTTGTTTCTCTTACATATTCTCAGTCCTCTCTCTGGCTGCTGGTGGTGCTGCTCATGTTTTCCTTTCCCCTTCTTAAATCTGTTATACCAGAGGCACTACCTGTGTCACTGGTGGGCTTGGCCTTGGCCAGCAATGGGTCTGCCTTGGAGCTGGCTGGCTCTGGCTCTGTCAGACAGGGGAAGCTTCTAGCAGCTTCTCACAGAAGCCACCCGTGTCACCCTCCTGCTACCAGAACCATACCACACAAACCCAATACCATAGTTCAAGAAACTCCCTCTGCTTTCCTCTCAGGTAGAAGAGGTAGCTGTGCACTGTTTTTCCATTTCTTCATACAGAGTGCTTATCCTAGATATCAGTGTTTTGGTTCAAATTTTCTTCTGTAGGTTTTAAGCTCTTGCTTTTTAGGAGAATGTCAAAGGTAATTGCAGCACACAGAATGATCATGGATTATACTGATTCTGTGTTCTCTATGCCCAAATTTAATTTTACCTGATTAATCTCTCTTGTAAGATGAACCTACTTCAACAAGAAGGGTGTAAATTTCTCCGCACCAATCTGGTTGGTAGCAGTGCCCCAGAAAAGTAGAAAATACAAACTGAAATAATTTCACACAGCGGAAAATTGAATCTAGATCTCTACTTTTTGAGAAGGCAAATGCTTTAACTTCGGAGCTATTATAGAAAAGAGGTGCTGTGGGCAGCACTGCTTTCTTTTCTGGGGACAAGAAGTTTAAAAAAGAAGAAAAGTTGCATGAATACCAGGAACGGGTTTCACATGCAAATCTGCAGTTCACTTTACTGCAGTTTTGAGTAAAGCACCTGAACCTGGAAGCATGTGGCATTGAAGGCAACGTCCTATTCAGTGGAATAGGGGAGAGAATTACAAAAAAAAAGTAAAACTCCTGAGACAAGATAAAGACAGTTTAATAGGACAGAAAAGAAGAAAATAAAATGACAATAATAATACAAGAATTGGAATATACAAAACAAGTGATGCACAATGAAATTGCTCACCATTCGCCGACTGATCCCGTTAGTTCCCCAGCAGCAATCTGCCCTCTGAGCCAACTCCCCGCAGCTTATATACTGACGTCACACAATATGGAATATCCCTTTGGCCAGTTTGGGTCAGCTGCCCTGGCTGTGTCCCCTCCCAACTTGTGCCCCTCCAGCCTTATTGCTGGCTGGCCATGAGAAGCTGAAAAGACCTTGTATTTAGTACAAACACTACTTAGCAACAACTGAAAACATCAGTGTATTGTCAACATTCTTCTCATACTGAATCCAAAATACAGCACTATACTAGCTACTAGGAAGAAAATTAAGTCTACCCCAGCCAAAATCAGGACAAGTATGAAGAAGAATCTATGTTCTTACAAATTCTGCCTGTCTTATACCCACCTTACATTATGAAACTGTATATTACTGCTTCATCTTGTACTAGACAGTTAATGTGCTTTGGATCCTATCTGAGTACTACTTCATGATAAGGGCCTTGCTTTGTGACTTTCTCTGTTCACAGTACTGGTGTAAACTTAATGAGTAGGATCCAGATAATAACATGTAACTATCCACTTAACTATGAAATGGCTGGAAGGCATGTCCTGTGAGGAGCAGCTGGGCACTCTGAGTTTGTCTAATTTGGAGAGAAGGAGGCTGAGGGGCAACCTCATTGCTGTCTACAGCTTCCTGAGGAGGGGAAGCGGAGAGGAAGGTGCTGATCTCTTCTCCCTGGGATCCAGCAACAGGACCTCTGGGAATGGTTTAAAGCTGCATCAGGGGAGGTTCAGGCTGGACACTGGAAAGCATTTCTTTACCAGGAGGGTAGCCCAACACTGGGACAGGCTTCCTGGAGAGGTGGTCGATGCCCCATGCCTGTCAGTGTTTAAGAGGCCTTTGTACAATGCCCTTAATAACATGCTTTAACTTCTGGTGAGCCCTGAAGTGGTCAGGCGGGTGGATTAGATGATTGTTGTAGGTCCCTTCCAACCGAAATAGTCTATCCTATGAAGATAACATTTTCCTAAAGTCATTGTTTGTTGCACTCCTAATTATTTCTCGTTTCAGCTTTTGACTGCATTTGAACATGCAGTGAACTCTGCTGACACTGTTCCTGGTGAAGACCACCAAAATCTTTACAAGGACTTTATTCAGTGCTTGTCAAAAGTAAGCTTATGTTAATCTGTCTTCATCAGTGAATAGTTGTAATAGTTGACATCTGATAATTCACACAAATAACTATTTATCTTTTTCCTTTCAAGTTTCCTCATGAAACAGCTAGGTTGGAGAAGGCCTGTAAAGATATGATGGTTTTGTATCCTACTGTGAGTTATCCTTTAGAAGTACTTTGCTTGCATTTTGTTCAGTCAGGTGAGTAGGATGGATTTAGACATTTTTGGGGCTTAAATTATTTCTTTTACACCTAGTTTTGTGACAATCTTTTTACAAGCTTTTACCCGTCATGACCCAACACAAGTGCACTGTTTAATTCTATGTTACATTTCTGCCTGTCTGGAAATGAAAAGTGTTTGGTCCTATGATCTGCTGTTTCCTAGCTCCGTAATTGAGTGGTGACTGTAAATTGGCAAAAAACTTCTGCGACTTAGGTCCAACTCTGGCAATGTACACAGTTGCAAAGAAGGAATGCCTTACAAAACTTGAAAGCAGCTTCTCTGGATAAATGAAGGTTAGCTTCTTAAGCTTAGAAGAGGGAATGGAGAATGTTAACCAGTGCTCTAAAGCTGAGGACAGGCTACACTTAGATTATTCCTGACACAGAACACCTCTCTTGGCAAAAAGAACAAACATTTGTGGGACTGTCTTCAAAAAAATGCCTGGTGAATAGGCAATAGACAGATCTGTTTAGATATTTGTTCTAAGTAGAAAAGGAGAATCTGAGGGGAAAAAAAATACCATGGTGTGTTCAATAGTGCAGGGATCTGAAAGTATACAATTGCTGTTTTCAGTAGTTTACTAAACAACACTGCAATAGTGTTGGACACTTTCTCAGGGTTTTCAGAGATAACTACTAAATTTGGGTCTTTCATTTTATTGTTTAAGGCATCAGAAGTTGTTTTTATTTCTTTTTAAAACAAGGAAAGAAAATTAGGGAAGAAAACCCTCTGGTTTATATAAAGAGAAATAACTTGCAGTTTAGGTAGAAGAACGCCTTTTCCAGTTTTGAAAGTAAGCTTCGTGGAATAACATAGCAACATAAAATGAGAGGATTTTTCACTTTGGTGAGAGAGGATGAAGACAAATGAGGCCCAGACTCTCATTTCCACATAAGAATGCTTTACAGTTCAGAGAGGCATGCAGAAACTAATTTCCAAAGGAAGACGAGCATCTCGTTGGCACAGTTCTTATATACCAATGCTCTGACAACATCTCACCATCCCACAGCCATCTTGGGGTGGGGAGGGTGATGCTTAGGTTTTTAGTAAGGCTGTTTGTTTATATCTGAGTCATTCCAACCATGTTATGGTCCTTCATGCCCCAAACTTGTTGGCTTGTAACTCAGATACATTATTAGCCACCTTTACCAAATACAAATCAAAGGCAACCTTTATGTCAAATGAGTCCATAATTTTTTAAAGAAAATAATAGTTTAAAGTCTGTTGCTGCAAGTCACAACAGTTGCTTTCAGCAAGGACTGCCAAGTCTACTATCACAGCTAAACAAAAGCATAAAAAGTGAGTAGCATCAGTTGAAATTAAGCCAAGACATTAAGTTACGTGGTTTCACAGCAAGACTGTTTCAGCAAGTTCATCACAGAAAATTTGTAGGTACACAAGGCCTACTCTGGAAGGAAATTATTTTGTTTTATTTGTGGCAGATTTTGACATGTGGGCATTCAGCTAGGCTTACATAAAAAGCATATGAAGGAATTAGTTTTTGTTAATAAAGGCAGTATACCTGTAGTAATTTAACACAAATGGTTAAAAATTCAGATTTCAGACTGACAGTTTATTTTGTTTGGTGGTACTGGGTATTTAGATTACTGATTGTTTTTTGGGTTTGGTTTTGGGGGTGGAGACTGATAAGTATGTAGTACCTTTCGAAAAAAGTTTAGTTATTAAATTCATTACTTTGAGCTCAAAGGATAAGGGTCATATTTATGTAAATAAGATATACTGTTGCATTTTTTTAAATCTAAAACTCTGTAAAATATTTCTTTTTCTGAAATCAGGTACTTTGTCGGAAGAGGCTCTGCATTATTTTTCTAAGCTTTTGGAGATGGACGCAAGTAGTGGTCCAGGCATCATTGGTTTTGGTATAAAATGCCTTCAAGAAAAGAAATACAAGGAGGCTATTAAGAGTCTTACTGAAGGTAAATGTATAAAAGGAAGTATAAGCACTCTGTAGCTTGAACACCAGCTAGTTTATGCTGGATATTTTTGGAATCTTACAATTGTGTAATACTTTGCCAGTTCTAAGCCCAGCTAGATTTAAAAAGAATACTCAACACTTTCTCGATTGGTCACTGAAATAATAAAGCTTTAAGTATATCATCTCTGAAGTCTTTCATTGCTATTACAATCAGCTCTGTAGTATTTTAGTGTGATCAACTTCAAACTTTTTTTTAATCTGATTGTTACTGGGGAGATACCTAGATGAAGCAGTAAATACAGCAATAGCAATTAATGAAGGAATGTGGAATTTATAAAGTAAAATATAATGCAGCTCCTCTAATCTAGTCATTGCATTTCTGTACCTGAACAAAGATGACTTCCCTTTAAAGTTAAATCATTTTAAGACCTCTTTAATACTTACATTGGGTAAACACTTGTATTGGGTATCTGAAGAGAAATATTGGAGGTTTGGGGTTTTTTTTTCAGTCACCTGATTTTCTGATGAGTTGGCTTACTGATCTGTAATTATCTTGCTTGTATTGAAATGGCAGAACTCTTTGAAAATGATTCGTAAGTATACTAGCGGGAGAATAAGACTCTCCACTGTCACTGCACTGGCCATGGAAAATTCAAAACAGCTTGCTGAGAAAGCTGGGTAAATAACCATTTGGGATCTAAGCAATCAGGAGTCAGTCAGGCTATGCTGGCGTATGCTGCATCCTTTCACCCAGGTTTAGAATAAGATTGTTTCTGAAACTGGATTTCAGGATATTCTACAGTATAGTACTGTAGCTTACACACAGTGATACAACATGTCTTGCTTAAAATCTGAAATAAAAATTTCAGGTGCTTAAGAGGAAAAAGTCTTCCATGGAAAGCAAATTCTTCTGGCTTAAATGCTATTGGATGTTTTGACAGAACATACAACATGTTTTTGATGAATATATCTCCCAAATAATTTTATTTTTGTGTTTTTACTTTTATATGTAATACTCCACTCATGAAGGGGAGAATGCAAAGGGCAAGGCTCTTGGTATAGTCTGTAAATGTCTGAAGCTTAGAAATAACGTCTTTCGCAGTAAGCCAAGTGTTTGCATTTTAGGCATTGAAGCTTCAAGGCATTGTTTAGCAGTAGTATACATATATGTATCTCTCTTAGAAGAACAAATTCAGTTTTTTTACTGAATCTTTAATTAAAGCAAGTTTATCAAGAAGATTCAGTGAAACACTCTTGCCATCATTCTTTTTCTGTCTTGAAGTTCTATAGGCCTTTTCTGGTTTCTAAGAAAAACTGAAAAGTGATCTACAGGCTGCTGATATTAATGTCTGATCAAAGTGAAGGACTTTTTTCTTTTTGAAACAGAGGTGCACCTTAAGCCAGTGTTTTATATTTCCTTACTTTTTTCCCTTTTTCTTTTTTTTATATGTAATGTTATATGCAAAACTAAGCCTAACAGAAGCTTATGTGCTCCTTAGTCTTTGCCTTACTGCGTGGAGGCCTGTATGTCTAAAACAGTTTAAAATAAGACTTAAAGAAAAAAATTAACTGCAAGTCCTATTATCTGATCGATAATATGTTTTTGATGGCATTATATGGCAATAAAGCATCTGCCAGCTACAGTGTCTTTGCAGCCATAAGCAACTTTTTTCAGTGCCTTTTTAAAACTCTTCTTTTATTAGGTTTGCAGAAGACTAGCCAGTGTCCAGCAGCATGGTATTATTTGGCAGAGGCACAGATGAAAATTCACAAACACAGGGACGCTGTCCTGTCCTGCAATCAAGGTAACTAACTGCGAGCTAATAGAAAGAGTAACTGTGGGGGTACACCACTTTATGTAGTCCAGCCAATGTGGCCTTTGCATGGTAGATCTGAGTTAGCAGCAGTCATAGTCCTTTGCTTTTTGCAGTCTCATGGCTTATGCTGATGTCCCCTGCTTCCCTTGGTTTATGACAGCTGAAAAGCACCTTGTGCTGCTTAGCCTCAGCAAAAGAGAAGATATGTCACTAATCAGAACCTGAAAGCTGTCTGATTGATATTTAGAAGGTTTGCTTGCTCTGATGTGCTTCTTCAGCTGGTGGTTGACCAACTCCACCAAACAGCAGATAATTGCCTGAAACCACAAGGGTAGGTGTCACAAATTTTTAGTCTGGTAGACTTCATATTTAGACTTAAAAGATAACATTCTATTCAAGTTAATGTAAAATGCAGAAATGTTGTGTAGTGCAACTGCATCTTAAGAAACTTCACTAACTGTAAATCTTCATCTGCACTACCTGGGAATGAGGGCAGTTATTATGATCTAGTGATGCATATCTAATCTGAATAGAGCCATTATCTGATGGTTATACATGAAGGAGCAGCCAAAGTGGACTTTTTTTCTGATAGGGACAAGTGCAATGAAAAACTTCTCAGTAAAGGCTTGAAGAAGTGAAAGTATGCAGACCTGGCTAAACAGTCATGGGAAATTATTAAAAGCAAGGGAAAGTACTTGCCAGTGAGGGAGATTCAGAAGTCCTGTAAATTTGGGCAAAGGAAATGTGAAAACAGAACAAAGTAGGTAGAAGGAAATTTATTGCAGAAAGAATGAAAATAAGGTGATTCTTTTCCATCTATGTTCAGTGTGGAAGAGCTCGGGATGACTTCTACTCCATGACCCTTCTTTTCAGGGGATTCATCAAACAACTTGTCTGTGATTCTAGCATTAATAGGGGTTGTTATAAAACAAGACAAGAAAAATTAGCATTAAGGAACTATGAGATACTGACCTGGGAATTGACTGAGAAACATAAAGATGAAGTTGCTGAAGTACTAAGGGGTTTATGTAATTGCTTGCTTAAACTATCTTGGCATCCAAATGCTTGGAGGTAGATAATGTGACCCTAAGTTTTAAAAAGGGTTCTAGGAAAGATCAGGGAAACCACCACCAATTCTGATATGTTAGTGCTTGAATTAGTTAAAACTGAAAGAACGAACAGAGTTAGGGAATTTATGGAGAAGAATTGTACTGAGGGATAGACGTCGTGGCTTTTGTAAAGTAAAGTTGTTGTTTTTAGAACTCCTTGAAGGAGTTTACAAACATGTAGATAAGGGAGATGTGATATAGTCTTCTCTGATTTCCAGGTGGTAATTGATAAGGTCTCTTACAAGACTGTTAAGGAAACTAAGCAGCCTTTGGTTAAGAAATACAGTTGTAGCATGGAGTGGGTTTTGTCAGTTTTAAATAAATTAAAAGCTAGAGCACAGTATAGTAATAAATGTCTGTTTTCAGGCTGGAAAGAGGCATGCCTGACATTTTCACCAATACCTGTGTTGTTCATCTTCTTTTCTAGTTGTTATGAATGTTGAGTAGTAAGGTTATAAAGTTTACTGCTATTCAAAGCAGACTGCAAAACTCTTAAGAGGAGATTACCAGAGTGGGTGACTAGGTCTTAAAATAATTAATAACATTCCATAGTCTTAAATGCAAAATCATGCAGTTGTGGGAACAAATGTTCCCACAAAGCTATCCTACAGTCTTGCTGAAGTAGAGAGCAGAAAGGTCCTCATTTTGTATGAAAAAATAGGATGGTTTCTTTCCCCTTCTATGCTTTACAGGCAAGTCAGATATTAGGAATTACAGGGAAGGGAATGGTTAGTGAAACAGAGCACCAACATGCTGTTGCTTTAAGAGCTTTAGCAGCATGGTGAAATCTGTGCATTTTTAGTACTCATCCACCCCTTCTCAAAAAGAAAATAGTAGTATAAGTTAATAGACTAGTAATAAGGATGATCAGATGTATGGAAAATGCAGCATGTAAGTAAATAGTCTGTAAAGTCCTTTTCCAGCCCGGAGAAGAGATGATTCTGAAATCTGTGACGTTGCAAGTGATGTGGAAGATAAAGATCAACTGTTTTGTTTCCCTGTGTGAGGTCTAGTTAGTACCAAATGAAACTAAATGCTGGCAGGCCCAGTACAAACAAAGTAAGTTTTGTTTCTCAATGCAAGGTGTAAGCTAAGCTAAGCTATTGTGCGTTGTTAGAAGATGCTGCTGATGCAGAAAGTTTCCTTGAGTCCAGAGAACGTGGAAAGTCAGAGAGAATTCTGGGGAAGCATTGCTTTATGCTTGGCCTGTCTTACTGGCTGTGTCAAGTCAGACAAAAGTTCATCAGATGTGAAAATAAACATTGTTAATTGAGTTACTCAGAAAGTTCTTGCTTTTGAAGAATGCTGATGCTCAACAGAGATGCCCTCATTCTTTGAGGTGAGATTATACTGCATATTGGAGAAGTAATCAATACTGTATAGAAAGGTACGAAGTTACCCTTGCACAGGCACAGAGTTAAATCCCTGGTTTCAGTAATAATTTTTCTTTAAACACTGAAGTGTAAAACAACTTGTTTATTGAAAGGCCATTGTTTCTTCAGAACATAGATCGGAAAAATATAGCATTCCATTTATAAGGCCAGCAGCTAGAAGGCAATCAGTTTCTCCACATGTCTGAGAGGACCTTTCTAAAATCAATTTAACTTTTAAACTTCAATAGATAGAAATTTTACAGAACAATTTCTTCAACATGGGGAGAGCAGTCAAAAAAATTGTTCTATTAAGTGGTGCTTTATTAGACTGAAAAATTGTAATTAACAAGTGTGCTGGTTTTGGCTGGGATAGAGTTAATTTTCTTCCCAGTAGTATTATGGGGCTGTGTTTTGGATTTGCACTGGAAACGGCATTATTAACACAGGGATGTGTTAGTTATTGCTGAGCAGTGCTTGCACAGAGCCAAGGCCTTTTCTGCTTCTCCCCCCACCCCACCAGCAAGCAGGCTGAGGGGGCACAAAGAGTTGGGAGAGGACACAGCCGGGACAGCTGACCCCAACTGACCCAAGGGATATTCCAGACCATAGGACATCATGCTCAGCATATAAAACTGGGGAAAGAAGGAAGGGGGGACATTCGGAGCTGTGGTGTTTGTCTTCCCAAGTCACTGTTAGGTGTGAATAGAGCCCTGCTTTCCTGGAGATGGCTGAACACCTGCCTGCTGATGGGAAGTGCCGAATGTATTCCTTGTTTTGTTTTGCTTGCATGTGTGGCTTTTGCTTTACCTGTTAAACTGCTTTATTTCAACCCATGAGTTTTCTACTTTTACCCTTCCAATTCTCTTCCCCATCCCACTGGGGTAGACTGAGCGAGTGGCTGGCTGGTGCTTAGTTGCTGGCTGGGGTTAAGCCACGACAACAAGATTTAAAAATACTGGGAACAGTGGTGCTCTTTGTAGTTAGTTCCTTTTTCTGTTTTTACTTGATGAAACTTTTCTCTTGTCAACAGCTCTTGAGGCTCTTGGAACTCCTGAGGGTCCTAGTCTTCGGTGGAAGAACCTTATCCTTCAGTTGAAAGCAGAGGCTTTGATTAAAATAGCTGATGCTGATGCTGCAGAAGAAGCCATTAAAGCACTTGAGCAGGTATTTTCATTGACTAAAATGTATATATTTTTATTATTTTAAAAAGTGCTCTCATCTTTCTGTACTAATAAATCAAGCTGTGTATTTCTCCCCTTGCCTCCTTTTTACATTATGTGTGGTTTAGACAACACCTGCCAACTATGGTGTAATCCAAACACTCCTTCCTCCTCTGTTGTTTTAAGCTTTGCTATCTCTCTTTTGCATTCACAATTCTGATTTTAGAAGCTGTCACTTTTGACCTTGTCTGGTCTTGCTCAGTGCTGCTGGCTTCTTGCTACTTTTATGGCTGTTGTTCATTTTAATTTGAATTATTGTTACAATCCTAGTTGCTGTGTCCTTCATTCACCTGTCATTAGTCATGAACAAGAGCATATTACTTTAAGATCAAATGCGTAAGCTTTAAGCAGAAGTTGCTTCCCCCCCCCTTTTTTGTCACAGTTTCATTCTTCACTGTTTAGACTTCTGTACCTTTGTCCTTGCTCTCTGCAATCTTTTACCTGCTATCCATCAAAATTATTCTGTCTAAGGCTTCTCAAGCATGTTCTATCTAAATGTTTTCTTGTCTTTATCTTCATGCAGTCTGCCTGCTTTTGATATCTTTGATTCCTTAATCTTGGGAGAGGATAACTTGGTCATGTCTATCACTTGGTTTTCTAGATTGTGGATGCAAGCAGTGATCCGGTGGTTTTAGCCATAAGAGGTCAGGCTTATCTAAACAAGGGTTTAATGGATCAAGCTTCAAAGGTTAGTGCTGTATTGTCCTTCCTGTAAGCTAAGTCAAGTTCTTGGTTTCATAGAGGATATAACTAGGGAAGAATTACATCCTTTTGCAGATTTCACAAGAGCTCCTGTTGTCCCACCCTGATCTGGCCGAGTCCCATGCTCTAGAGGGTTTCATCCATTATTCCCAAAAGAACTATGAACAGGCAGAAAGAAGGTAGATTTATTTTTTTCTTTCCTCTAACAGGGAAATGTGGGAGGAGAATAGCATGTAGTGTTTTGCAGCTTTTGAGAATTTGTCTGATTTGACCTCTGTTCCTTTTATTCAGTTTTCTAAATGCTATTGAAAGAAAGGCCGAAACTGCAGAGTATCATCATTACCTGGGGCTCACATACTGGTTCATGAGTGATGAGACAAAAAAAGACAAAGGAAAAGCACTCACTCAGTTCTTGAAGGTAAAAAGGCTGCTTTAACAATTCATGTAGAATTAGTATTTTCCTATATTGGAAACGAAATATGGAAAATACACTGACTGGAATGACAGACTTAAGTATTCTACTTGTTACCATTTACAAGTTTCCAGAGCCTGTAAACCAAGTTCAGCTGTCAAAAAGGCACTGCAGGGAGCTGTGCAGTTACTTGGAATCTCCCTGCTTTTGTTTTCCTCTTTTCACCTAATTCTTGAGGCCTTTGATTTAGCCAGATGTAGTGGTGATTCTCTCAATCTTCTCTCCTTGAGGGCTGTAAAGTTGAGGCCTCTAGATGACCAGCGTAGGTCTTTGAAGACATTTTGAAATCAGGAGGGCAAAATTCAAATTGGAAAAAAAGTGAGGAAGGAAAAAAATGAGAACAGTGTTAGAGTTTCAGTGTCTGGCCAAGGAAGTAAGTCTGCAAAATCCCCCAATTTATATACTTTTCCTGATCTTTGGGTTTTTGGTGGTTGTGGCTTTTTCTCTGAGCATAGATAAGAATGTGAATCCAAAAGATTTAGTCTGACATCTTTATTGGAAATATGGAATTATACAAAATAAGACTCTAGGCATTCTAAACATGCCATATAACTTCATGATAAGTTTTGGCAACTCAAATCAGTGCCTAGTGTTTGCACTTCAATAACAGCAGAATATACTAGAGAATGTAGTTGAAGTGAACAATACTTTTGGTTCTAAACTGTTTTACGTAAGCTTTTTTTTTTATTATTGTCAAAGCTGTTTTCTGCTGCTTGGGGTCTGTGGGTTTCTTAAGTATAAAGAAATCTGCCAAGTATGTCTGAAAAGGAACTTAAACTTTAGAAAAGCCTGAAGTTAATTGTGATGTAATATGGCAAGAATATGAGCATAATGGTTGAAACAGAGTAGAATATGAAAATGACGAGATGTAGTAAGGAATTGTTTTCTCCTAGCACAACTAGCTAATTAGTAATTCATATACAAAATGCTTTGTGTCATGAGGTTTGTAGCAGATTCTGCAAATATTTAAAGCTCGGGTAATCTCTGGAATCTTAAAGTTTGACTACTCAGATTTGTCACAGAAGGAGCTTAAATAAGTTGATAAGCAGAGATTGAACAAGTAATTATCACTGGACCTGTCCATCAGTATAATCCTTCAGAATGCTGTCTTATATTGTGTTCATATTTCCTTATAGGCTGCAAAACTGGACAGCTACTTGGGAAGTGTCTTTTGTTATTTAGGTAACTACTACAGAGACATTGCTGGAGACAAAAGTAGAGCTCGCGGTTGCTATAAAAAGGCTTTTGAACTGGATGGAACCGATAAAGAATCTGGAACAGCAGCTGTAGACTTAAGTGTGCAACTTGGAGACATGGTAGTCTATATTCAATGCTTTGGATTACTGCTATTTTGTTTTTCTGTTAATCTTGCTCTTTGAGCAATCACTTCAGGTTTCCTCTGTATTTGAGAATAAGATCTGAAAACAGATGTTCTGTCATTGCTTAGCAGCTTTCTTAGTTGGACCTTGTTCAATTTTATGTTTCAATTCCAAATTAAATCTATGTGGGGAGAAGGGTGGGTGAACCAAGCATAACATTGTAGTCATCACATACGTGATTTAGATGAAGGATTTTTTCAGTAGGGAACATGAAGAGAAAGTTAGTTCTCTTTTCATATTTAACTTGTGCCACATGTTTTCTCCACCCCCCACCTTGCTGCTTTCAGGAAAAGCACACAAAGTCATCAGAACATTTAAAAAACAATTCCTATAGCATTGTACAGAAAGTTGTTAGGCTACAATATTACAGAGCAAGAAAGCCACCCATACTTTGACAGATTCGATTTAAACATATGGAAAGTCAGTCTAAGTATCTGACTTGCTGCAAATACTTGTATCCTTCTCTAGTTTAAAAAAAAAAAGTTAAAATTAATATCTACGAAACTGCAGGAAGCTACTGTCTATTTGCAAAGACGGGTACATAAGAAATAATCATGGTTTTAGATGTGATAATTTCCTTCTCTAATCTGCCACTCAGCCTGCCAGCTTTAAAAAGGCCCTGTAACATTTCTTCATTACAGTAATTAACAGATTAGACAGGTTAATGGTTTTCTGGATTAGCAGTATTCTTCTTTAACAAGAACTGTGTTCTTTGCACATGCATATGTTTACTAACCTGGCATTTTTGTTGCTTTGTTAGGACACTGCTCTGTCAATCCTGAATGAGGCAACTGAAAAAGCAAGTCCTGGCACAGCAAAATGGGCCTGGCTTCATCGTGGACTTTACTACCTGAGAACTGGTCAGCCGTCACAAGCAGTGGCTGAGTAAGAGAACTGTTCGCTAGTTTACGTTTAAGTAATTTTCTATAAATTGCAATAAAATGGTCTTTGATCTTACAAGTTTTGGAAGTTAAGTTAGCTGATTATAGGAAGGCTTGTACTAAACAATGGGAAATGGGTCTGAGCAAGCTGTGTCTATCTTCAGTTCCAGAATTAGCACAATGTAGTCTTTTCAGCACAGCAGTGTTCTGTACTAACAAGCCTGGTGACAGGCTTGTCATAGACAGCACAGTATAGCACTGAATAATGAGCCAAGATTAGGTACAATGTCTAAGCTTGTTTAATGTGCTCTGAAGATGAAAACACTACTGTGCTGTGTTTAAAAGTTCTGTATAATTTTGTGTTTCTGTTCTGAGAATATACAATGCAAGAAAATAATTTATGTTAACTTGTATCATCTTTTGTTTAAATAAATTTATATCTTGCTATCTTCAGTTTGCAGGCAGCTCTCAGGGCTGATCCAAAGGATTCCAACTGCTGGGAGTCTCTAGGGGAGGCTTACTTGAGCAGAGGTAGCTATTCAACAGCTCTAAAATCCTTCAGGAAAGCAAGTGAGCTGAACCCAGAGCTCATGTACAGCATTTACAGAGCTGCAGCAGTTGAGCAGATTCTAGGCAAATATGAAAATGCTATAGCTACCTATCAACAAATCTTAAAGAAGACAGAAGATTATGTGCCTGCACTGAAAGGTAGTATGTCTGAATTTGAAAGTATTAACTCTTTCTCCCTCTGCACACTGTAGTGCTTAAGTCTTGTGGAGAGGTTCTTGGTGTATTGAGGTTTGCCTGCATGGAAAGATAGGGTTGGATTTGGGGTATATAGAGCACTGTGATCCCCTGCATGAAAGCTAGTGTGTAGTAGCCTGCAAATATCTAAAGAGCTCTTAAATCATGATGCATGGGAGTGATTACTTCTTTTTCAAGTAAGTAGGAAAGGTAATTGTTCCTGTGGAGCTACCAGGCCAAATGGGTGGAAGAACTGAAGATAGGTAGAGGAAGCCAGCTAATGGTGTTGCAGTTTCACCTAAGCAGTCAAACTGGCTCAACAGGCAATGAAGTCAGGCTGCCATTTCAAAGCAGAGTAATACTATATATGGCTATACTATATGGGCTATACTAATTTTCTGCTGCTCCTGACCATGCCTTCCTCACTCCTTGTGTTAGCTCTGATGATTCAGACCCCTCTGAGCTTCTTCAAGTGATGAAAAATAGCAGTAACATATCTCAAGAGGTCTCACAAGTATTAGAGGTGGCAGTAGGTAGAGGTCTTCGGTATGTAGCTGGGACCAGAGAGAAAGGGGGGAACTGGAACTCTGTTCTGGTGAGAGAACTGTGATTCTCAAGTGTGGTGGGTTGACCCTGGCTGCATGCCAGGTGCCCACAAAAGCCGTTCTATCACTCCCTGCTCCTCAGCTGGACAGGGGAGAGAAAATATAACAAAAGGGCTTGTGGGTCAAGATAAGGGTGGAGAGATCACTCACCAATTACCATCACAGGCAAAACAGACTCCACTTGGGGAAAATTAATTCAATTTATTACCAATCAACCAGAGCAGGGTAATGAGACATAAAACCAAATCTCAAAACACCTTCCCTTCACCCCTCCCTTCTTCCTGGGCACAACTTCACTCCTGGATTCTGTACCTACCCCCCACAGCAGCACAGGGGGACAGGGAATGGGGTTTACAGTCAGTTCATCACTCATTATCTCTGCCGCTTCATCCTCTTCAGGGGCAGGACTCATCACACTCTTCCCCTGCTCCAGTGTGGGGTCCCTCCCACAGGAGGCAGTCCTCCACGAACTTTTCCAATGTGGGTCCTTCCCACGGGCTGCAGTTCTTCACGAACTGCTCCAGCATGGGTCCCTTCCATGGTGTGCAGTCCTTCAGGAGCACACTGCTCCAGCGTGGGTCCCCCACAGGGTCACAAGTCCTGCCAGAAAACCTGCTCCATGGGCTTCTCTCTCCACAGATCCACAGGTCCTGCCAGGAGCCTGCTCCAGCACGGACTTCCCACAGGGTCACAGCCTCCTTCGGGTACATCCCCCTGCTCCAGCTTGGGGTCCTCTCCAGACTGCAGGTGGAGATCTGCTCCACCGTGGACCTTCCTGGGCTGCAGGGGGACAGCCTGCTTCACCATGGTCTTCCCCACGGGCTGCAGGGGAATCTCTGCTCTGGTGCCTGGAGCATCTCCTCCCCCTCCTTCTTCACTGACCTTGGTGTCTGCAGAGTTGTTTCTCTTACATGTTCTCACTCCTCTCTGGCTGCCTTTTCTGTGTGCCCTGCAACTTTTTTTCCTTCTTAAATACCACTATTGCTGATGGGCTCGGCCTTGGTCAGCCCCAGGTCTGTCTTGGAGCTGGCTGGCATTGGCTCTGTCAGACGTGGGGGAAGCTTCCAGCAGCTTCTCACAGAAGCCACCCCTGTAAACCCCACCCTGCTACCAAAACCTTGCCACACAAACCCAATACATCAAGTTATATAATATTTGGAGGATATAAACTTTTGATAGCCAATGAATAACTGTTTGGTTCACATTCTTCCTGCCACTTAGTCTTCAGTCATTCTGACCCCATACATCCATCTGAAATAGATGCTGTTTGCTGCTTGGTACTGGTATGAATTTTTAAGTTACAGGTGTTCCGTTGTGTGTAAGGCCTTTTGATTTTGGGGTGAATGTAAGCTGATTCTTGTAAGACTAAGAAGTGTTGGGTTACTACTGCAACAGTAAGGTTTTCATCTGAAAGGGCCACAGGGTGGTTGTCCGTCTACCTCCTCCTGTGTAATTTTGTCACTTGGAGATTGCCAGGCTGAAGTGACATGGCAAAAGCTCCATGATGGAGTTGGAGAGTGTTGTGGATGGGCAGTTTTACTAGTTATAGGGCAAGAAGCTGACTGCAGCAGCAGTTTGCAAAGGTATTGTATAGAAGTGTGCATGTGCATATGGCTTTTTTAGTGTCTGTAGGTGACAGTTGACAGCGTTACCTGGTATAAAATGCTTAGAGAGGACATAAGCACACAGTATCAAGGTTTCTCCCCTGCTATAGTTGCCTCTATACTTATTTTTTTCTTAAATTTCCTAAATTTTCTCTCATAATCCCTCTCATCCTAATCTCTGATTTGTTAGCTCCAGATCCTACTTCAAGTCTTAAAACAGTCTTCACCTTCTTAGAGACTGTTCAATATTTTGTCTGGTATGCTATCTTTTGTGGCCATTCTTAAAACTCTGAAACATACATCGGTGTTCTTTTGGTACTGTTCTGATCAGTTTAGACAGTTTCTGAATTGAGTTGTTGGAAGCATAGTCTCCTACTAGGTGAAAGAATGACTATAGTCTTTTTGATGTATTTTATTTTTGTGTTACTATGTGGTATGTTTATTCTGCCTCTGCTCCAGCATATCTTTTAATGTGTAACTTTGGGGAATAAAATCAATTTTGTTTTTAGATTACAGAGCTTCTTGACATCTGAGAAGCTCATGATCTTGGGACACAAATACCTAGTGGGGACAAGATAAAGGTGCTTGCAGAACATGGCTGCTGGGATTAGTAGTTTGGTAAAGGTACAGGGTATGATAGCATGAGGGAAGTAGCTTCAGAACTGTGAAAATAATGCTGAGAATGAGTGGTACTCATAGCCAGTGACTTACTGCCAGACAGAGGCAGTGCTGGTGCCAGCAAGAGTGTAAACCAAGCAGTTATCTTGTTTCCAAAATGCTAGAAGTGGTGGCATTAGATGCAGTTCCTTTTTAACAGTTCGATTTATTTCCCTATGTGGTGGGTTGACCTTGGCTGGATACCAAGTGCCCACCAAGCCTCTCTATCACTCCATTTCTCAGCAGGATGGGAGCAGAGGAGAAAATAAAATGGGAAAATCTTGTGGGTTAAGATAAATGCAGTTTAATAAAGCAAAAGCAAAGGCTGTGTGTGGAAGCAGAGGAAAACAAAAGATTTATTCTCTGCTTCCCGTCAGCAGGCGATGTCTAGCCACTTCCTGGGAAGTAGGGCTTCAGTATGCTTAGCAGTTGCTCCAGAAGACAAATGTCCTAATAACAAATGCCCCCCCCCCCTTTCTCTTAGCTTTTATTGCTGAGCAGACATCGTATGGTATGGAATATCCCTTTGGTCAGCTTGGGTCGGCTATCCTGGCTCTGTCCCCTCATGAGATCTTGCCCACTCCCAGCCTGCTGGGTGAGGCGGGAACGTTGGAGAGACAGCCTTGATGCTGTGCAAGCACTGCTCAGCATCATCCAAAACGCTGGTGTGTTATCAACGCCTTTCTAGCTACCAATATAGAGTACAGTACTATGAGGGCTGCTATGGGGAAAATTAACTACATCTCAGCCAGATCAAATACACCATGTGAAGTAAATTCTTCAAGTCTTCTTCAAAGACTTCCCCTTTTACCTACCTTGACATTCATTCTTCTTTTTGTGTTTTGGCAACAATTTTTCACTCTTATGAACAGAAAGTTGGTGTATTTGTCAAAGACTTACCAATGCCAAGCAGATTTCTCATGAGGGCTTTACTTAATATTTGAGGACAAACCCAAAGCTTAAGTGCTATGGGTTTTATAATTAATCAGGTTTATCTTAATATTCAAATTATTCTGCAGTTCACACTTGACAGGGTAGGTTAAAAGCAAAGTCTCTGTTATGAGCGCTGTGGGTCTTTTGATTTTGGTGTAACCTGTGCAGGGCATAAATCTTTATATCAAGCAGAACACTGAGCAGGCTTCCACCCCTCCTCCTTTATCAAGCATATCATAAAATCATCTCTTTTCATAGAGGATATTTTCTCTTATTTTCAGGACTTGGTGAGTGCTATCTCCTGCTGGCAAGATCAGCCCTTGATAACTATCTTGATAGGAAGGCTGTGGATTTCATAGAGCAGGCTCTTGAATTTTTTACAAGGTTAGTACTAAATATTCATTTATTTAATTTCCACTGGGATTGTGGGTTGACAGGCAGAAGAATAAGTGTTTCAGCATTTTCAGTTAAACTAAATCAAATGGACCAGGCTTCTAATCTAGAAGTAAGAATGTGCTTATTGAAATGGTTTGTATAATACATTCTGGACTTATGCTGCTTAAATGAATGGTAATTATGGAGTTTTGTTTTTTCTGTTTAAAGATACAGTCATTTGATTGTAACACAAGTGTGAAAAGACACACAGTCTCCTCCAGCAGTCCTCCTGTATATATGGGGCTGGGAGGAGGGGACTTCTACCAAAAATGGTGGATGAGAGCAAATTGTTACTTCTGTCCCTCAATCTTTTTGTTTTGCATTTCATGCAAAATGCTTTACTGTCCTAAATTAAATCTTGGGATAGCTGCTGTTATAGGAGAAGGTCCATCAGATTTCTGCAGATGAGTCCTGTCAATATAATATGATAGTGCTCTGAAATGCAAGAGTGGGTGTAGTCAGTTGACATGTTGATAGGTAATGGCCAGTTTTCAGAACTGACTCTTAGTCCCAACAAAGTTGGGATATATTGGCATTTTGTAGTTTCTCTTTTTTTGGTTATTTTTGACCTTTAGACCTATAGCTTGAATAGGAAGAAAACTGAATTTAAAAAAATCAAACAGCATATTGATTAATTAAATTTGAAGTTTTGTTCCACTTCGAAGTAGCAAACTCTCTTTCAGAAAAGGATATTGAAGTGTCTGAATGGGTGTTATGTGGGTTTTCTATATCATTAATTACAGGGCAACAAAGCATCATCCTGATGTATCTTGCCTCTGGAAACTGCTCGGAGATACCTGTACTAGCGTGCATGTTATTTCACCAACCAAAGTGAATGTTCAAGTTCTAGGATCCCTTCTGGGTAAAAATGCAGGCAAACAGATGCTGAAGAAGAGCGAGCTGCTCAGACTGGGAGGAAGGTAATAATTTTTTGTTATCAAGAGTTTCTATGCAGCTTGAGACTCTATAAAGTTTTAAGTATTCTAGACTATTTCATTTCTAGAAAATGAAGGACACGCTGATCTGTCGACACCTGCATATTAAGCAAAGATAAATGAGGCGGTAAATAAAGTCTCATGCTTCTTCCAAATTGCACTACTCATTTCAGGGTATGTTTCCTGAATTGCCAGAGTGGCTGTCAACACTTCATCTAGCACCTGCTCTTCTCCTTGTTTCTGTCTCCAGAGCATGGCTACATCCTGCTTGTCATTCAACAAATTGCACCTCTAAATGGAGTGGTTGCAGTGATTGCTAATTCTCCCAGGACTACTAAAGTCCAAGATAATACTTTACGCTTTCTGTCTGTACTTCTTCCTTATAAAAATGTCATCAAATCTTGCCCTAGGTGTCGGGTCTAGAGTACATTGGAAGAGGGAATTCCTTGTTTCTGGCCCTGGAAGCTCATGATGGTAGAAAATATTTGTAGTATTTCTGTAGCCTCTTTTGTGACTCCCTCTGAGCTTTGTGCAGTTGGATGTGTAAGGCAAGAAATGCAGCTGCTTAGTAAATCTCAGCCACAATAGGTGAAGTGAAATACTTCCTAGGGGAGGTCTGATTAACTGTAAAAATGACTGATGTTTGTTTTAAGTAAAAGCATGCATATTGCAACTGACACAGCTTTGATTTAATGCACATCTGTGGCTTCACAAGTGGTGGGCACTACAGACTGCCTTTAGACCAGGACAGATTCTGTGAAGATAACTGTCTGAATGAAAATCAGTTAGTTGTTGTTTGCTTTCTATTCTTGTCTGGTTTTGTTTGTATTTATGCATGTTTGCTTTGTTTAGGTTTTTAAGCACTCTTTTGAATGTTTTTTCATCTTTCTGCTCTTCATGTAGAGAGGCTTGGAATAATGCTTCTGTGATTCATGTTTCTGTAGGTGTTACAGCAGAGCTTTACAATTGATGGCTTTGCCTAGCATATGGTGTGATCTTGGAATAAATTATTATCGACAAGCAGAGCACCTCACAGCGGTGGGCACTGACATGAATGAAATCAGTGAACTGCTAGAGAAGTCTTTACAGGTATTGCCTGGTTTTCCTGTTACATTCTTCAAAATCTAAATTGGTGTTGATGCTTATCTGCGTACTCTTTCTATCCTCAATAAAATCTACATCTCTGAATAAGTAAGTGCATAAAGTCTTAATTTTTGCTCTTCTAGTGATATAATCCACATTTAATTTTCTTCCAGTGTCTCAAAAAAGCTGTGAGGCTTGACAGCAAAAATCATCTTTATTGGAATGCACTTGGTGTAGTTGCTTCCTGTAGTGGTAAGTCTTCAGTGAAACCCCTAGCTCCATAATATCTTAAATTAGAAGGCAACTTGACTAATGGTGTTTATGAAATTCAGTTAGATCTAGCTCTCCTTTTTTTGTTTTCCCCCCGCCAGCTATTGGGAATTATGCTCTTGCTCAACATTCGTTCATCAAATCTGTTCAAGCTGAGCAAATCGTAAGTGCTGTAGGCAGCTGCCATCTGTTTCAAGTGGGCATTTAAAACTTTTTTCCCCGATGCAGTGTTATTTTTGAATATAGTAATAATACATTGGTTTTAACTTTTTTTTTTCTGTCTAGAATGTTGTTGCCTGGTCCAACTTGGGGGTTTTGTATCTGGCAACTGGAAACATTGAGGTAACATTCTTTCCCATCCTCAGATACTGTTTCCCTTTCCATTTCTTTTTTAAGGGAATGTATGGGGAACAGGAGTGTGGGCAAACAGTGAAGAATGCCCTCTCAGATTCAAGAAATGTAGTTCCTTTGAATGAAATAAAATTGGCACCTGTGCCTTACTTAAGGCACACCAATGAATTAAATATTTGTTCTGGAGAAGATAAGTGAACTTCTGGATTGGTAAGGTTGCTTTCCAACCAACTGGATAGAATGAGAAGTATTTGGAAGGACTGAGAAGTAGTTAATCAAACCAATGCACACCAGGTTTGACCAAGAATTATTTTAATTGTAAGTCACAAACTAAGCTTTGAGTTTGAGTTTCCCATAAGTAGCTACTTTCTGCTCATCAGCATATCGTATGATTTATTGTAATTCTGTGTAACCTTCAGAGTTTCTCTGGAGAAAAATTAGAGTACATCTTAAGTGAAGTCCAGAGTTCTCGTGCAAGTAAAACTAAATCCTATCCTATTTGCTGGTCAGAATTACAGAAATTTTGTTTAATTGGAAATGTGATTGTCAGAATTATTTTTAATAAAAATAACTTGGGTACTGCAGACTACTTACTGCTAAGGCTACTAATGCTAAGACTTTGTTCACCTTACGCCACTTTGGGGAGGAACATAAGCAATACATTGGGAAAAGATAATGTGTGGGTGGTGATCAGTTTTACCATTTTGAAAATGTGTTTTTTTAACTTTTTGCATGAAGGAAAAGCAAATTTCCAAAACTGGATCATGCAAGAGTCAGATTTTAAAGTAATAGTTGTTCTAAGGGGTAATCTAGCTGCTGAACTGTTTCAAGAAGGAAATATATTTGAAAGGGACGGGAACTTTGATCTTGTAAAGATATTTTTTATTTCTCTTTTTTTTTTTTTTAAATAAGACTAAACTGGTTTATTTCTCTGGGCAATGGATTGTTCTCCGTGGCAGAGGAGGTGTTTTTAGTAGTGACCTGATTTTGTCCATGAAATCTCTTCCAATACTACCGCATGTCAATACCTGTGTATACTCAAAAGTGCTCTATTACCATGCCAGACAGTACAATAGCACTTCTGTCTTTGATTCTACAGCAAGCTCATGAAGCCTTCAAGGTAGCCCAGTCTCTGGAGCCTTCTTACTTACTGTGTTGGATTGGGCAGGTAAGATGACGAAAAATCCTAATACTGTGCACCAAAACCAGTTGTTAGTCAAAGAGAGGACTTGGACTCCATCCTAATAATTGGCACTTAAGCATGTTACTGAAAATTAAATGTTTTAAGTAAAGCGAGCTTCTACTTGCCCTGAAGGTGGATGGGACCATTCATTTCCATAGTGGTAATACAATGGAAGCTACATTCATCAAATACCTTTGTATGTTTTTCTGGGTGATATTATGAGTTCTGTAAGAAACTAGCTATTGAAAAGACAATCAGTGTTTGTGCTCTGAAGCTTTTTATGGAGGATTGTCAACAAAGCACCATCTTCATAAGGTGCTAGTTATTTCAGCTTCAGCTGTACCTTTAGCTCATTATATGGCACTGCTTAACTCTCTTCTTAGGCCCCGCTTCTACCACCACTGTTAGAAAGAGTTAAGTCTCTACAGTACCTGCAACAAAAGCAGTTCTTAATTCCTGGGAAGTCTCTTCCTCCCGTTGCCACTGAGGGTTGGATATGCTCCCGCTGGTACTTAGGCCATCTGTGAATAGTAGGAATACTTCTATGATCACTGTAGGTACACATCGTAATTCCATGCTGCTGACCTGCTAATAGTATCTAATTGAAACTGGATTCTAGGGAGGAACTAACACCATCACATGTTGAGATTCAGCTCCTATCAGATGATGTTATAAGTTGTGCTAATACCCACAAAGTCTTTGTCCTAAGAATGTAAAGTAGCAGCAGCAGACCTTAAGTTTCAAGTACTGATACAGTGGAAACTGCTTGCGCTCCTTTTAATTGTGTTCATTTTATTCCTAAAACCAATGTTTCTGGGAGAGTATGAAGAAAAGAAAGTGTCTTCATGTTAAATGCCTAAGATGTACCTGAAGTAACATGTGCTGAGTTTATGTCAATGTCATAATTTTTAAAGTACCTGACCACAGCAACCCTTGCTTCTCTGTAGGCTCTTATTGCAGAGGCAGTAGGCAGCTATGATACTATGGATCTCTTCAGGCACACAACTGAACTCAGTATGCATGTAAGTATAACAGTTGTATCATCATGAAGTTTCTGCATATCTCATCTCTCTACTTAGGTGATGTAATTTTTTAAAATATAGGCTTGTCTTGAATGATGAAATAGTTATGGTCATGTTCCAGATGAGATTGTCTGAATTCCATGTTGTTGTTCCTGGCCTGTGCTGGCACTGAATAGCAGGTAGCTATTTTATTAAATGCTTTAGTCCCAGTGGTCCAAGAAATCAGCTCTGTAAGTCATGAATGTCTTGATGTTCCACAGAATTGGACAGAGGTCAAAGGCATAAATTATGACTATTCCAGGAGACAGCAAGGATATTGCCAGTACCCTGAGTTCTAAGAAAGTGGAGGACTTTACACTCTTTTATAGATTTTTCATCTCTCATCCCTTCAGTGCAGGAAGTGATATGCTACTGTAAGAATTCTCTTTGCCCAAAGGACAAGTTAAAACTGTGTGGACTAATTCAGTTTGGTGTTTTCTTCTCCTGCTTAATACTGATGCAGATTTTTAGCCATGACTCTGCCTTAAAACACAGAATTGTTACTATAATCTGTATTTCACTGTTGCTTGAGCAGGTTTAATGACTCCTGTTCTGGGGTTTTTTGTTTGTTTCTTGAGACTGAGGGAGCAAAAGGCTATGCCCACTGGGTATGTTCAACGCTGCAGGATAAAAGCAACAGAAACACTGAACTATATCTGTACAACATTGTTCAAATGAATGCTATTCCAGCAGCCCAGGTGGTCTTGAACAAATATACAGGTAGGTAATTTAAATGCCTCACTAACCTGTCAAGCCTAATAGATGCATTCAGAGTGAACGGTTACACCTGTACTACTTCTGGCAGAGTAATCTGTCCAGGTTGGGAAGAGGCTTTTGAACTGTAAAGTAAGTAACCAAAACAGGGTAAGTGGGCCACTGATTTTTGTTATCACACAAAGATGAAATAGATGTGAGTTCTGCCTGCCTACTCATTCCATCAGATTTTGTTTCAAAGACTGATCAAAATAAGGAGCAGAGCTTTGTCATTCTTGTCATCAGGTGTTTGCTATCAGACTTCCTTTGGGTGAGTCTGTATGCATAGGTGCAGATAGATGCTAGTTCCTCTGCCCCTGTGCTGTGATGTTTGGCAGAAGCCTGCTTGCTGGATGCTCTGTAACTCCATCACCTCAAGCATATGATTGTGTTAACTTTCAGTAGCAGACGGACCGTGTTCTTGGGCATGGCTCTGAGCCAGTGTGGCCTCCCTGTTGGGGTAGTCTTGTGTATGTCTAGCTGGGAAGGTAGATAGAACAAATGTGGATTTTCTTTAATTGCATCTATTACTGTAAGTAAATGCTTTGATGAGTAATCTGTTGCTGATTTTTGAGAGCTACAAAATAAGGTGCAAGCATTTAAAATGAGGTAGATGTGAGGCTGTGTTTGTCTGTGCAATCCCTGTTCTTAAATGGACTGCAGGAGGGCCTACATGATCCTTCCTAGTCTGGGAGAAAAGGTTAGAAGTCTGAGATGAGATAACAGCTGACAAATCTGTGCCTTAGCTACTAATAAGCATTTCAAAGTTGTAGTATTAAAAATAAACTGTAAGATTCTACTAGTATTTTACTAGAGTCAATACAAGCTGAATAGTTTCCTATTTCATTACAGAAAAACCAAACCACTGTGGGCTGAAAAACTTAAAATACATTGAGTGCATTAGTGCTGTGTCATAAGATTTTAAACATTTTTGAGCTAACCTGATGTCATGTTGTGGGGCTTCATATCTCTTCTGTATTTGCCTGCCGCCTGTCAAAATGATTCCAGTGAGCAACTGACAGAAGCACTTGGCAATTTGTTTTGTATATATGCATACACTGTAGCATCAATGTACCAATGTTTTTATAATGCTTTTTCACAGCTCTTTTTGATGATGTTCTCCTATATTGTCAATTCTGATTTTCTAGAAAGAAATCCAGACGATGCATCAGCTTTCACAATGCTTGGTTATTTGAATGAGTATCTGCATCTAAAAAGGCAGGCAACAGACGCCTATGAGAGGTAAACTTAAACCCTTGGAAAGTTTCCTGATAGAAGCTCCTTGACCTCTTTTTCCATCCACCAGCTGAAAAACTTAAGGGTTTTTCATTTCCTTTAGTAAACCTTACTTTCTCGATTCAACAGTACATTTCAACTAAGTGTACAGTAAGGAGAGGTGTGGGGATGTTCTTATATCAAAATTAGAAATACAGAACACAGAACTGGAGAAGTAAAGATATTCCAAGGCTTGCGTGTCTTACCAGGACATTTAGCTAATTCACTGTACTGGATTTAAGAGAAATTTGGGGAGTTGGTAAGCTTGGGTTTGGTTTTGGTCTCTTCCTCATTCTAATTAATGGAGGTGTTTGGGCTTTGGTTTTGTTTTTTATTTCTCTCTTCTTTTCAAATGGTAGGGGGAGGTAGTGAAGGGAACCATGTTCGGTGAACATGTTTGCTGATGCATTAAAACAGTGAAATAGGCTCTGTGCTTAATTAGCATAGAAAAGCTTCTGCATAAAACATTTGTCCATTCCGGTCTGAGAGCTATTGTAAAAATATGCATATTGTAGTCAGATGGTAATTATTCTTAATTGTGGTTATTTTCAGGGCAGCTTCATTGCTGAAAAACTCTGAGGATACCGAGAAATACAATATAGCAATGCAAAACTATGGCAGGTCACTGTGGTAAGTGTTTGTTGACATACTTTCCCAGCCCCTAACTTCAGCTTTGGATATAGTGAATGCGGTGGTGCAAAACATGGGTGAGGCTGAAAGGTGAAAGGTGGTTGCTAAAAATAATGTATTAAACATCATTCTTAACTGTAGGCAAGCTTGACTGAACTTTTTATGTGCTCCAGAAATGGGTAGTGTATTTTTAAAAAAAAAATCAAATTGCAAGGAATTGCTATATGTCTTCACAGTTTATAACATGCCAGAGATTCTCTTATCCTTAGCTTGATACTTAAGTGCCTTAACTTAGTCTACACAATGTAGCTGTTTTATGGTCTCCAGAATAAATTGGGTTTTTTACAATCTCCACACTTGAGATATGTAGTAGGCTTAGTCTGAATAAAATGGCTGCTTCAAGGTTTATTCAAAATCCCTTCTATCTGCCCTTTGAATTTGTATTGACTTGTACAACCTGAAGCATGTGGGGTTGGGGTGTTGTGTACATGTACGTGGTCATTCTGCTGATGACCCTCTCTGCTGCAGTCCGACTCAAAATTGAAACTTCCCTTCACAATTCCCTTCTGGTTCTGAGGGAATGCAGGACATAAGTCTTAACAAATGAAGACTTGCAGACTTCTCTTTGATATGAGATAGCTCGAGCTCTGCTAATTAGATATTTGTCAGCTCTCTAGGGAAACTTTGTATATTCTTAAGTTTCTGTACATGACACTGGAACTTGTAGGCTGTGATAATGTGACAATTCATTCTTTAAGTTCAGGGAAGATTTTAGAAGCAACTCTTCAGTTTCCTGTAGTCTCACATACAAGCTGTATGCATGGTGATTCCTGTGTGCAACTTACACACGAGCGAAGCTCCAGTGATGAATAACTAGTTCTAATAAACATAGTCCTATGTAATTTCTTCCATAGTGGTCTTAGGACAAGACTGCCGTAGCTCTGTCTGTATGTGCACTTGCCTGTCTGCATGCATACTTCGATTTGCTTTTTTCACATTTCTCCTTTGCTATTTTCTCCTATTCCATTGTGTTAACCGTTAAGTGACATCCTTACATATAGCTGTCATGCAGATGGAGAGGACTTTTTCATTTCAATTATTCTTCATGCAACAGGTAGTTGGAGAGAGTAACTGCTGTAATGGGGGGTGGGGAATGCTGCTGGGGAATGCTGGGGAATTCTTGTCCTAATCTCGCTCTTTCCAGTTGTCTGCTTACACCTGCTGTAGAAAAGAGGATACTGGTCTGCAAAGACAGCTTGTCGGAATCATAGCAGCTGTTGCTACATCTTTCATACCAGTGACTTATTTTGTTTTTACAGTGCCCTTGGTCAGTGTGATAAGGCCATTGAGGTTTATGCATCAATACCCCTAACTGAGTTTGATGGCATTGTAGGGATAGCATTAGCCTACTTCAAGAAAGGACTCTTACAAGAAAGTATCAAAGGTAAGCATGTGCCTAATTCAAAGCATTATCGGACACTTCTCCTAAGATGAATCTTACCAAAATTTGTCTGACCAACCTAGCTGTAGTTCAGTTTATTTCACTCTTTCAGTCCTAATGCATAAGTACAAGTTCCACAACTATTTTAATCATTAGGCTGTTCAGCAGGGTGCTAGAACTATTAAAATGTACAAAGGGAAGCTACATTTCTTCAAGTGTTTAATTCTTGTCCATTAAGCTGTTGTGCTTTTAGCTTCCTGTGTTCTCAAATGAAATGGTTTTCCTGGAAAAATGAATTCTGGGTAGGAGACTAATGTGTTGTTGAAAGCACTTTAGCTTTAGTGCTAAATGTAAGTGCTGTATTGTCGTGTTCTGTACTGCTAAGATGTGAGACTTCACAAAAAAGTATACTGAATTGTCAGTGTAGAAGTATAAGCACTCGCGAAGGAGCAGCCAGCTCAGCATTTTAAATAACTCTCAGTTTTTAATTGGAGTGATATGTGCTCATCTGAAATACTATTTTATAAATAAACTGTCATGGGAGTATTTAAACTGTGTTCTTTAAGGCATTTTCTGGATATTCCAATATTGCTTTTCAGTTCCGTTTCCACTTGCTCCTTATTAAACAATTCCCAGGCTCTAAACAGCCCTGTAAATCTGGTGTTTCCTAACATACAGTTACTTCTAGAGTCTTAGTCAACGTTTTTTCTTCTGCCTATGATTTGAAGTGTGAAAATACAGTAAACCTGAAACCAAAGTGCATTGTGTGTGTGTTCTAATATCATGCCTTTCTAGAGGCTTTATAAACATTGTATTTTTTTCTCCTACTTCAATTCTGTGTCTTCAATTTTTACCAGCATATGAAAAAGCCTTGTCTGTTGCTGAGTCTGAACAAGATAAAGCACATATCCTGACTGCCTTGGCAATAATAGAGTATAAACAGAACAGAGTGCATACTGCAGAGACACTGCTGTTTAAATGGTGAGTGGAGGGAATAATAATCAATACGTGCTGTTTTATTGTACTGCTGAATCCTCAAATTTACTTTTGGGGGTATCTGAGGTGGATGCAGTGTTGTTTTAAGTTTATTCATATGATATACCTGTTTTGTTTTATGGCCTATGTCTTCTTCCATATTCTTAAAGCAGTATGGAGTGGAAGAGTTAGTGGTCTGGGCAGTTTGGATGTCTAATGTCCTTGAATGATAATTTTAATAGGTTTATCTTTTAAGATAATATTAATCTGTAGTTGTCCTGAGCACTAGGCAATATTTTTGCTCATTAGCTGTAAGACATCTAGATGACTAATGAAAACAATTTGAGTTTAAATAGTCAGAAATCTCCAGAACAATTGTGTTCCAACCATCATAGGCAAGGACAATCTTGTACCTTTCCCATGAAAAAAACAGATCTGTATCAGTTGTTCATGAATGTCTTTTTTTTTCAGAGCTGTGGAGGCTAAAAGCCCCACGCATCATTGTTAGTCTCCTGGCAGCTATGGATTAAGAGCTAACATCTCAGCCTCTCAGGATCAACTCTCTGTCAACAGAGCACTCCAGTAGTGGCTGTACAGTCTCCATCTTGCCAGCAGACTCCTGAAGTTACTGAAATAGTGAAGGTCCATGACCTAGTACACTCTGAATCCTGAGTAACTGATGATTAACTAGCTAGGAACCTGATATTTCCTACATCCTATTAATCACTGCAGACTTCTATTTTTGTCATAAACATCAACAATGAGAGTTTTCTAGATGACATTAGTTGTTTGTGTTTAAAGAAAAAAAAAGTAGTAAATGGTTTAGGAAAGTTACACTATAGTGAATATATCTAGATCTGAATTGGAAGCACAGTGCTGCAAATGTATATGGTGGATTTTAGTAATAAGAACAAAACTGGTTCATTCTAGTCCAATACACAGATATCTTTATTGACTGAAATTCATGCTAGATGACTTAAAGGGCCTGAGCAGGACCTTTAACAAGAAGCCGCCTTTCTTCTTGTCTCATGGCCAGCTTGGCCCAGAGATTTTTAGCAGTGAGTATGACTTTATAGCTAATATGATAGAATCACACTTCTTAACTTGTCGAAGGGCAGCGCCTTTCCATCAGATGACATAGTGCTGGCTATTCAAGTTTATGTTTAACAGCAACTAGGGAATTTTCTTGCTAGGGACTGAAAACAAAACATAGAATAGGAAGTTTACATTCTTGTCTTTTTTTGAAGGCAAAAATAATCATATTAGAAGCTTGATTAGAGCTTATAGTCAGCTGGTAAGTGAAAATAAGCAGCACTTCATTCTGTAGTTACGTTTAGGACATTACAGTGAAGGACCTCCAAATTACTGTTGCCATGCATTATTTTGTTATTTGCCTCCATTCAGTGTGTATTGCAATTTATTGAATTGCCTTTATCGTAAGAACACCTTCAACTAGTACATCAGTTAAGGTCCTTGATTTTGGTTGTTTGTACTGAGCTCACTGTTCTCACAAGAGTTGAAGATCAGGGGATTAACTTAAGTTCGCCACCTATACTAGAAAAATTTGCTGAAGAAAATCAGTAACTGTATCTAGTAGGTCTCCAGTAAAGCTTGGAATACTATTGATATGAGGTTAAACTGAATGAAGTGAATGGAACAGTGCAACTGATAGTGGTACTAAAACTCATAGAAGGTGGAAAGCACGCTCATAATACCTTACATTGGAACAAATCTTCATGTAAACAGGGTGTGATTTCTCAGAACATCCCTGTTCTCAGAAAGAGCAGTTGTATGCAACAGACTTATTTCTGGCTTTTTCCTTCCTGGATTTCTGTTGCAAAGCTGTAAATAGGCACACTACAACTCAGGTTTGATACTAGTTAGGAGTATAAACATCTTCAAGAAAAGAAAATAGTTATCAGTGTTAACACAGTTTCTCTTGCCATTCGTTATATGGATGTTGCTGTAGGGCAGTTAATGTGTCAGAGTCTTGCCAAGTAGTTATGTATTGTAAGGTTGAGTGCTGAAATGGCACATAGCTACTGCTGTTTTCCATATCCTGAGACCTCAAGGATACTGATCTAGCTTGATCCCCAATCCCAAAGTGAGAGACTATTAATTCTGTATACCATACATGATACACAGGAGCAAGAGGACTCAAGTAACAAGTACTCTAATGTTAATAGTAAATTTAATTTATGCTCCAAAATAGTGTCTCCTTCCCTTCCTCTGATTCAACAGCTCATTAAAGGAACCTAGTACGGAAAGTCTGAAGGCTTTGTGCACACTAGGACTGGTAAAGCAGGATGCTACACTTGCAACAGCAGCCCTAAAAGAATTACTGAAGCATGAAAAAAGGGATGATAGTATTTATGAAAGGTGCCTTATTGCATCTGCTGTTTATGCATTGCAAGGTAGAAATGTGGCGGTCCAGAGAGAAGTCTCCAAAGCAGTACATAGGTATGTATTTTGTCTTTCTTTAGATTGACTCGTAAATATGTTGCTTTGATTACATTGGATAGTACACAAATGTCTGTTCACTTGCAGCATTCTTCTAACAAAAAAAGAAAAAAAATGTTTTTCAAACATGAAGTCCTCACTTAAGGTTGTAGCATCAGCTGACAGAAGCTTGCTTTCTGATTTATGGGATCAAATGGCAGAACTTTCATGGCTTGTTTGGGGTTTTCTGGTTTTGTTTTGGTGGCTTCTTTGGTAGCTAGATCAGTTCACTGTTCTGTGAAAGCATTTTTCATCATATGTAGCAGAACCTTGAACCTAGAAAAGTCTCTAGGGCTTTTATTTAACAGCCTCTAGAGCTGTTCATTCTGTTAGCTAAATGTCTGTGTTTAAATGTGTTTTGATTAACCTTAGCATTCTAGAAAGGGGGAACTTTAATCAATGCCTTTAAGCAAGACACACATCATAGTCTTTCCAAGTGTTTTCGGAAATGATTCTTTATGGAAATTGTTTTTCTCCAACTGCAATTAAAATTCCTCATTCTTCACACCACAAGGACAAGACCTGTAGTCCTAAAGTTTATTTGTTTTCCTCCCATGAATATTGATATCCATATTGTACATTTTATTTCTTTAGCCAGCATTATAACTTCAATATTGTGTTGTTTGTTTTAAATTACTACCCCTGTCTATTTTCAACCACACTGGGTTGTTTTCCTAATAGAAAAAGATCCATTTGGGATTTATAGCAACTGCCTAATGAGTCATAGAAGACTAGGTCCATATCTAAACCAGAGAGTCTAATATCTTTGCTCTTTTCCCAGGAACCCTGATAATCCTGCCCTCTGGTCTCTTCTGTCTCGACTAGTTCCACTGTATGCATCACAAAAGGCAAAAGTAAGTGCACTGCTGTAATACATGTGTGCTGTTTACATCCTGAGTAGTCTGTGGTGTTTGACTAAAAAAACCCCCACCCTTCAGTACATGGACATTCACTAGTTAATGTGAAAGCTTAAGGCTTACATATACAAGCACATGCAGAGCAATACACAGGTACATACTGAAGTTATATATCCAATTATTTGTATCTTTCATGGCATAGCAGTTCTTTATCTTCTTGAAATAAACTTACAGAAAAAATCTGCTAGATTTTTTCCAACAAGAAAAGGCTGTAGTAGGTATAATTTTTTTATTTAGCTTTGTACATATGTATGTGTATATATAAATATATATTAGGATTTACATATGTTGAATTTGATTAATCTAGTCAGTTTCACTTTTCACATTAGCCACTATTTCCTTGCTGCTTTTATGCTTATTATTAGCTCTTCTCCAAATAAATACTCTTTGTCTTAATTTATGACAATTATGTAAACAGAACTAGCACCTGAAAACAAACCCCTTCCTATATGGGGTAAAATTAGAAACACAACATATGGATAAGCTCTAATCCTGACTGTCTCTTCCTTATTCTTTATAAAGAGATCTTGCTGTAGGCAAGGAAAAGATCTCATTGTGCAAACTTTGTATTTCTGATTAACAAAGATAAAAAGATCTCTACATTGCATTTTGTATAAAATCTCTTAATTAATCAGTCATATAACCAAATCAGTTATTTTTTTTTTCAATCTTGCAGGGGGGAGCTGTGGCAGGAAACATCGCACAAGTACTTGATGTAAACCATGGAAAGGTTTGACTTTCTTAAAATGCAGACTTTATAATTCCATAAACAATGCTAAAATTAATTTCATCTGATCACTTACATTACAGTGTTAAGTCACTTTTATGTTCTGTTTTATAGGAAGTCCTGCTGAATATTGCAGTTAATCAGTTGGCAGCAGGATGTCACATGTTAGAAGATGAGAAAAACAATCCTCTGAAAAATATTCAGAAGGCAATCCGCCTCTGTCCAGGTTACTCTTGCTCTCAAACACACTAGTGATTTTTTTACCCATCAGAAGCAAAATTACTGTGCTAACAAAAAAATCTACTTTTCTTGGGTTGTTTTGTTGTTTTGGGTTATCTGTGTATGTTTTGGGGAGAATGGTTAGAGTTGAAATTTTAACTGTCATTCCAAGTTTAGACATGGGGAATTAAACCAAACAAGAATTAAAAAATCACTGAGTTTCAAGGCTTGTTCTGAAAACACAGGCAATTTGTTAATCCCTCAGCAGGAGAAGAGATAAATATTATTTAGTATATTGGACAAAAAAAGAAAAACAAATGTTCCCTCAGAATCAGTATGCTACACCAAGCAAATTCCTCTAGCTTGAGAATTTGGGTTGCAAATGCTCTGTTACAGTATGCTGGTTATGAACTATAGGCAACTGTTCTCCTGTTACTAAATGGTGATCTTCATTAAATATATGAAGTGCAAATCTAGTGGGGTTTTCAAGTGCTAATTTGCACTTGGTAGTGAAATACCAAAACATTGTTTCTTCTGCAGTAATTTTGCTCTGATACATTAGTGTGGCTGCAAGTTAAAAACTTCAATTACTTCCCTACAGGTACATGCAAGACTATGACTGCTGTTGAAAAGCAGTATACTTTACATTTTACTTTGTTAGATCTTCAAGCTTTGTTTCATTTTGCTGGCAAAATTCATTATCTTTCAGATGAAAATTTACATGGGTGAAATCTTTAACTGAGCTCTGTCCAGTTCAGGACAAGAGACCACTCTTCCAACTCATAGTTGCTCTTCATGGGGCTAGGTCAAGGTAAAGCTGACACTGGAATTTGCTGACGCTAGAAGTAAGCACCTATCACCCTAACTTTCATGCTAGTGGTCAGACAAGACTGAGTCTGTATGACTGAAAGCTGTGGATGGCATCTTGGGATTTTTGCTGCCACTGTTATGCAGCACTAAGTAATAGGTTTAATCTGTGAAGTCAGAAGTAACTAGCAGATTCGGTTGGCACACCAGTGGCTATGTGAAAAATGTATTAGCTGGCTTTAGAAACAGCATCTTTGTCTTATAATTTGAAGAATCTTACTAGTTAGAGTCAAATAGTTATCAGCTGCCTTGGGCTGGGCTGATGTAAGGGTCTGATTGAATTACTTGCCTTGTTCTTGCTATCTCTTATTTACAGTGTGTGGTTGCATTGATGACTATGTTTTTATGCTTAATCTGGTAAAGACCATTCTAAATGAATTACCAGCATATTTAGAATGGACATGAGTTGCCTTTATCCATTCTTTTCTAGATAATCCTTCTGCCTGGGCAGTGCTAATGGCAGCGTGTCATGCTGAAAACACCGTTGTCTGTCTAAACAACACTCAGCCAAGGCTAACAGATCTAGAGATGATACTTGTAGCTACAGTTTCAGCCAAAAGTAAGCTATACAAGTTTTCTAATTTAAAAAAATAAAATAAAACTGAAATGCTCTAAGCTCGCAATAGTCTTCTGAATTTTAGAAACTTACAAATAAGCTGAGAATTGCTCAGTAGTGGTTTGAGCTATAACTGTATTTTATTACATAAAAATGCTAAATCCTAATGCATGGCTAGGGTTAATTACTTAATCACAGCTTGCTTTCCCCTGCAAAGCCTCAAATGCTTTTTTATAATAGTACTTCTGAACTCTGATGCCTAAATGGATGGATGAATGTATTACAGTACAGAAACACTGCTTACCAGGAAAGGCTAAAGTATTCTTGAGTTCTGTAACTTTTCCAGTAGAGTGATAACCTCAGTCTCAGCTTTGTTCAACATCTGTAGTGTTCTGAAAACTGGAATTAAAATTCCATGTTTGATTGAATGTTCTCAAACCATTAACTCACATGGTGTATTCTTTTTCCCCCTCTTCCTGCTTTTTATTTTACTATCTCTTAATGTTCCTACTAATGAAGGAAGCCATGTCAGGTTAATACTACTAAAAGTTCTTCATTACTCCCTAGAGCATGTGACATGGTATGGCACTACAGCATATACAGTAATCCGGTTAAGTGTTTTATCTGTTTTTGCAGCTGGAGAAAATAATCTTCCACATAATTATATCCAGACTGTTGAAGACTGGTGTCTATGTCAAGCTATTACCAGTCTAGAGGAGACTGGTAAACTCTCAGAAGCTGAAGCTCTTTGTACCAAGGTATATGGTATCATACTGGCAGATTGTGGTAGAATTCTGTAGAAATCATGATTTGTGTGCATTTTACAAAATGGTAATCTTTGAATTGGCAACTCTCTGTGCCATCAGAGCTACAAGATGCGATAGTTGTTGGCATTTTCTCTCCTCCCCAAGATATTTACTCTGTTTGCCACACCAAAACCGTGTTAATAGTTGAAACAAGCAGTGTATGACATGACAAAGCTAAGCCTGCCCTTCTTGCCTTTATTCATTAACCTAGTATTAAGCAAAACATTACAGAAATTCAAGGCAAGAAGTCCAGGTAGGAGACTTGCAGGGGACTTAAATGTCTTCTGCTCTGTTGTGTTGGTACTCCATTTCAGAGCCACAAGTGGATGCTACAAGTTTAATTGTTAAAAGGAAAAGTCTTCAGGCAACACAGTTGGGGAAGGGGACTGGGGTGCTAACAAGCCTCAAGTGTGTGTTTCATGTGTTCATGAATAGACTTGGCAGAAGATAACAAAAAAAAAAATTGGACTCAGCAGCACACATCCGTGATTTTAATTAAGGAAAATGACTATTCCCATGCAAATGTGCTCCTTTCTTATGGCATTTCCATATTAATGGGGAAGGGAGTTTAAAAAAAAAAATAATCAAAACCTAAACAAACAAATTAAGTGAACGTGCTGGTTTTCTAGGGGGAAGTACTTTCTTATCTTTCTGTTTACTTAGTGAGGAGGTGTTTTGCTTTTATGGCCAGGATGTCCACTGACCTGTCATACATTAACAAGGATCAGAGATTTCTAGCCATACAAGGTGGTATCTGGGCATGGGGGAGGTTATGGTGGGTCTTGATTGTTAGTTAAATAGCTTGGAGAGAGGACAGTCAGTGCCTGCAATTTGTGAAGAAACAGGAGTAACACTCTGTGGTACCACAAGCTCTCATTGACAGTTTTGGACCCCAGGATTCTCAGAAAGCAGTATAACTGGGGGTGACGAGTCGGGCACTGCACTTGTTCCATTTGAGACAGGCAATGTGACGCCACACTTGTTAATGGGGGAAAATTGCAGCAAATACTAGCAGCTTCTGTTGGGTTTCAGAAATTCTCTGCATGTACATGTATTCTTTGCAAAGCAGCAGCTTCTTAAGGACTCACAGGCAACATAGTTTGTTTTTTAAAAAAACGGGTGTAAAGTACAAGTGTTGTTTCTGAGAACAGATCCGGTGTGAGTTATAACTCTTGGAAGTATTGTGATTTGAACAGGTAAAATAACATGTAATATGACTTGCAGAAGCTTCACGTGTTTCACATCAGAAGGATAAAGCCACATATAGCTAGTTTTCTGTCTGGTTTTTTTTGCGTGATTTTGTTCCGAAAAATAGTCTATAGGTATCTGCTGTTACTGAACAAGAAATGTTTAGTAAAGTGCTTCTGTTTCAGTGAGAATAAAACACCTTAGCTGGGAGAACTGAAATTGCTTGGAACATTCTGAAGGTCCCTTTTAGCCACAGGACAGGTTTTTTTGCCTGAATCAGCCCCAAACTTGTAATGGTTTTGAAACCAAAGGAGCACCAGAGGTCTGCCATTTACCTGTCTGTCTTTCAGAAACCTCTAAGGGTAGGACATGTACAAAATTTAGGATAGACTTCAAATGTATTTTGAGGACAGAAAAAACCTTATCTATTTTCATGTGTCAATTCCTGGAACACTCCTTTGTGCAGAGTAGGAGGAAAATGCTGTGTTGCAAGCATCCTGAGAATGCTTTCAGTGCTGTTTTCTGTAAAGACCAAAGTGGAAAGATCAAAGTATCTTCTGATATTTGGAAATTATAATTCTGATATGTTGAGCCTTGTTTTCATTTTAGGGTTTAAAAAGCCGCCCCGAGCACCCAGCTCTGTTTTTGCTTTTGAGACAAGTTCAGTGTAAGCAGCTGTTGCAGTCTCACAAAGAACTTCCAGACAACATCCTGGAGGAGCTTCGCAAGACAGTCATGGCCAGTTCAACTTCAGTTGCAGCCTGGCAGGTAAGTGTGGATCCTATTGCTGACTTTGGTGTGCTGCTCTCAGCAGAGTATGCACTGTAAGTGGGTGAGAGTTCGTTTCACTCTTTTGCTTTTATTTGTCCACTGACAGCCAGTGACAGAAAAACCAGCTTATATTCAGTTCATTATAAAGTTGTAACATTATGTTAATTTTCTTTAATAGTTGAAATAATAAGGACTGCAAGGGATATGGAGGCAGGAGAATTAAAAACTTGAGATAAACCCCTGGCACCTGTGTCTTTAGGGACTTGTGACTTGACATGAATTCCAAAACAAGTATTTCATAACCCATAAGAATAGATGGAAGTAAATGGTTTCCTAGTATAGTAATATACAATTCCTTATTCAGGGTCTGAAAACCTGAATAAGTCTCTTTCTCCGTAATCTCCTGATGTCAGGTGTCACTATTCTTTTCAGCAAGTTGAGTCAGCAGGGAAGAGAAATCAGTCCCAGTAACAGGTGCTATAACTCACTTCATATGCTGCTTCTGTGAGACAATCTGAGAAGTCTGTCTCACACATGCCAAGAGATCTTTCTGGTGATGCAGCATATTTATTTATTTATTTCCTAGCCATTGCTGTTGCAGTTACTATCTTCCTTTACCAATGTTAGCAGCACATTATTTAGAAAAATTCCATGAACTTTTAGAGTCCTCTACATAGCTGCAGGATTTATGGTGCTCCCTCTGCCTCTTGAACAAATAAAACCCTGTTTGTGGTAAGTTTCGCTAAAGTAGATTTCAGTCTTAGAACATCAGTGCAAGGCTGCTGTAGAGATCATTATCTCACTTGGTATAAGGCTGCAGATCCTCTTCCCTTCTGGAACATACGAGTATCATTTGTGGAAAGATGCTTTTTTTGACACATTTACTTTGGCTTGTGAGACTTCAGCTTTCAGAACTGCAGAACTCATTCAGATTGGATTTGCAAAATATGGGGGCATGCAAGACATGATCTTATCCTCTATTTTAGTAATATATTTTGAAAATTGAATTAGGGCTTATATACATTCTTCAAGCATCCCTTGCATAGCCAAGTATCATCTTGCTTACAAGCAGGGAGAAGTGAAGTGAAAGTCTATGTAGTTTTGCAGGGGGAAAGGGTTCTTTTGGTTTGTTTTTTAAATCCAGGCTACAGATAAGATACCTCTGAGGAAGATCTTTTCAGAAGAAAGATATTTCAGAAGAAAGATATTTCTTAGGGCTTGGATGGCATTCTGAAAAGACCTGGCTGCTACATCTGTTCCGAATGGCTAGATCTATGCTTTTATGTTTTCTGTCTCTAGATTTCCTAAGAGTTTGATGAATGTTTTGTCTTACTCAGAAGTATCCATCGTGATGCCTTACAGTTTTACTAAGTTAGAGGGGGCATTAACTTTGCTTTTTGCTTAAGTTTGTGGCTTTTGTCTAAATGGTTGTTTTGCAAGATTTAGGAGCACTGTTGAACTACTCATCTGATGGTTGTTCTACTTTTTGTGCTGTGGCGTACCAGGAAAATTGAAAAAAGCTGATCTAGCAGAGCTGCCATTGTGCCTTTGCATGAGGGTTCTCTTGTCCTCACATCTTGAGTGCTGGGTATCTTCAGCTGCAAAGAGCTGAGGCCAAGGAAAGCTCTTTTTTACTGCACAGGAATGTATGTTCTACTTTACAAAGCAGTCCTGCAGCTTAATGTCAAGGATGCACAATCTCATTAGTGCTAATAAATACTTTCTAGTGTGTCTCTTCTTAATGATAGATAACTTTGATGCATCAGAAGGGGTTAGGAGTTTTGCCCCTTCTAACACCAGGCAGTCTTTAGCTAACAAAAGTCTAAGGACCTTTGCTTAAAAGCAGGGGAAAGAAGTGCTTTATTCGCTTGGTGATCCAGCAAAGAATATTTCTAAATGTGGCTTGTGCATCTTGATGTATATCATGTAAATGTGAGGGATTTACAAACTTGTGGCTGTGTCTGCTTCAAAGAATGTGACATGACTACAGATTTAAAGAGGGAGGGGTTAGAATTCTTTTCCTTCTTCTTGTGAGCAAATCCAGGACATCTTGTGCTGGTAGAGCAGGCAGCAGGAGCATGAAACTCTGTACAGATCCCAGTGTCTACTTCCTACCCTATCTAGGTCCTCCAGCATGACCCTGCTGTGTCAGAAACTGTGTAGCCCAACCCTTCATCTGAGTTCAGTCTTACATTGTAATGTCTTTCATATTCCTGACATTACTCAGATGGGCTGGAAAAACCTTTGTTCCACAGGAAAAATGACCTTTTCATCTCTACAGAACTTTTAGAGACAAATGAGGCACTACACAATGTTCTTCTAGTCTGAAGGATGACTTTCACAAAGACAGACATGTTATTTGTTCACCTGTGAGCAATCTCCATATTAAAACAACTGTCAAACAGTTGTCCGTGGGTGGTCAAGGGAACTCCGAAATAAGTTACTGTAGTGAGGTGTACTGCCAGCTCTGCAGCAGACTATGTTTTCCTGCAGGGCAGTACGCAGTATTTTGTTGGAATGAGGGCTGGGTGGGTGATGGTGTTTTAGCTAATAGTGTGCTGTGATACTCTCATAAATTGCACTAAATGATATTACTTAATGGATGTGTGTTTTGGTGGCTCCATAACTGATTTTGTTTTATGTTTATTTTCAGTGGCTGGCAAAAGTGTATCAGTCTCAAAGAATGATGGTTGGAGCAGAGATGTGTTACAGAAAGAGCCTGCAGTTGGCATCACAGCAGGGTAGCTGGAATGGGAAGTTATCCAGTCTGCTCAGGCTAGCTATGCTCGCACTGGAAATCTGCATGGTAGGATCACCAAAATTACGTAACTGCATGATTTAACAGGAGTTCATGGCATGTAGGGCTTCTGCAGTCTTTAAATGAAGCCCCTGTTTAAATGACTGCATTTAAAACAACTAGACAATAAAATGAGACTGCAAGGGGCAGGGGACTGTTTTTAGAATGTCTCTGTAAGAGAGGTTGCTGTGAAATAAACACATAGAACCACTGTGTGCATACAGAGACTAACTTGTTCAATAAGGCTTATTATAACAGATTCAGTTTGATAATCCAAATTGACGTACCCTTCAAGTCTCTGTCCTCTTGTTCAGACAACTGCCTTAATAAACATTTTTACTGCACTGGTGCCTGGAGACTTCGGTCAAGTTTCAAGTAACTTTATGCTGTATGGCCATTTCTAGATATCATGCCTTGCCTTGAAGTATAAAGACAATCTAAGGCAAGCGTACCTTGTGGTATAAAGAAAATTATTCTGCTCCTTGCACCAAGGGCCAGGTGAACATAACTCAAATTCTTGGCAAGAGTCTATTCTCTTTAAGCATTGTCACTCTAGAAACTTGAAGTGCACAACCAGACTTCTTTAAAGCCTGGTGTAAATGGTAGATACTGCTCTGATCTTGGCTAATGCTTTTTCATGTATTTTAACAGATGATCAAGCTAACAGCCATAATCAAAATCAGTCAAAGGAACCCATATATCCTGAGTGCTTATATAAGAAAAGGCAATCAGTTTTACCAAGGATAAAGCTGCAAAGCTGTTGCTCCTGGTGGGAAAAGAGAATCCGCCTCAGTGTAGTCAAGTTTCTTTCTCACAAGCCATATGTTTCAAAAGGCAGAAATTGTCAAGTGACAGGATTTTTCCTCCCATGATTCTTCTGTCCGTTTTCTAGTGGTCTGCTCCCTGTTTCCTATAGCTCCTAAATATCTCCACAGGTTTCAAGGTACCCTCTACCTTAATTAATACTACTTCTTCAAATGCTGGCCTGAATTGCCTGAGAATATACAAGACTTTGTTTAAAAAATGTAATTAGTATGAATTTGATTATCTCATCTCTACTTTTTGCATGAGCAGAGCAGCTGATCAGTGGATTTCTGTCCAGCCTCTCTAATCTGCACTGGCTTAATGAAATGTGCAAAAGCCTGGTGAAAACCTTGCTCAGATCCAAGAAAGCTCTGTGTTTGAAAATTGCTTGTCTCCCAATTTTCTGTCCAAATGAAAATTTGGGCACCCCTTCAAGTAGAGTAATTTTGGAGACAGTGGGGATAATAAGACTTTCCTTAAGCCAAAAGATGCAGGGATTTGTTCAGTAGTTGCTCTATTAGGTAATTACCATCTTGGAGTTGGTTTTTATTTCTGGGGATAAATTCTACGTTCTAGAATAGTCTTGTACACGGGATGAAAATTTACAAGCTGAAGAGCAAACAAAGGTCTGTGATGAAAACATTACTAAAACATGTATGGAAAAAGTAAAAAGATTCTTGGCATAAATGAGCAAGTGGAATGCTGGCAAGGCTGGTCCTAGAATATTTAAGTGACTTTTCCAGGCTCTTCTAACCACTGTTTGGTTTTTTTCTAAAGAAATCTCTTTCTAACCTGCCAAATACTTTGTGTAACTCAGAACAGCCTGAATTGAACCTGCTCTCTAGAGAGCTGCAAACAAAAACTGATTTACACTACACACTACAATAAAGACCTTTCTTTTTTCTCTTTGTTATTTCTTTGTTTTTTCTTCTTTTATTACTTTTTTCCCCTTTTTTTCTTTTTTTTTTTTCCCCTTTTATCATAGGCTAATGTCTCAAATGAGCACTGGCCATCCTTGGTTCAGGAGGCAACAACTGAAGCTTTGAAACTTTCTTCTTGCCCGCTGGCAGCTCTCCTACAAGCACTGCTACAGTATAATCGCAAAATGGGAGCAAGGTATGCATGTTTTGTTAAGTTTAAATGGAACACACTGTCCAAAAGTTCAAGTGGTCATTATCCCCAGATCTAGCTGCAGTAACTAAAAGAAAATTGAAAACAGGAATTAATTCTTGAAGTAGTACAGCAGTTACAAGGGGCAGGGGAGGATGGTTACTAGTGTGGGGAGCAGGAAGCAGCAGAATCTTCCTCCTTTTCTTAAAAAAACTATATGACCTGCATACCAAGAGAAAAACAGCAATAAGACAACTTTTATTTTAACATCATGTTACCTAAATAAATTAATCAGGAAGACTATACATTCTCAAATCTCTTGTTAAATAGCAATTAATGTTAAATAGTGGAAACGGATATCTCTACCCTATCTACTGCTGGGATTCATTTTGATCCTAAATTGGGCTCACAGTTAAAGTTCATGTTCGTTCCTGAACAACCAGGTGCTCGTTGTGACCTTTTGAGTACGGGAAAGATTTGCGGGAGAGGGGCTTGGAAGCCTCCTAGTTTGTGAGTTTGATTAAGTCCAGTTTGTCTTTTACAGTATTTTTGCTTAAGCTATGGAAAATTGGAATATTCTTGATGTTTTTTTCAATAATTTCACCTGGGTTTATAGATAATTCTAACAAACTGTCTTACTTGCTCTGTGGGCTTTTAAGAAGGTGACAGGCAGCCTAATGTGATTGTGATGGTTGTCGATTATAACAAAGTTGGGCTGAAAACTTATTTAATCAATTAAAATTGGTCTTACTACAGTTTCAGATATTAACTTACATGAACAGCAAGGTATATCACAAAATCTAATTGATCTGCCTAGGTGTTTCAAAATCCTAAAACAATAAATTAATCTTAAGTACAAATAGCAAACAAAAACCAGATGGCATCTCTCAACAGCCTGTTAAATCACCATGTACTAGAAAATCACATTGGTTATAAAGGACAGAATTCTTGAAACAAGAGCCAAAGCTGATGGAGCACCAGTGAATGAATATGACATCCCTAAACTTGATTGCCAGTTTTTACCAGATTTCTAATGACATGGTGAATTTGAAAATGCCTTGGTTAGGTACAAACTGGCAGTGTTGGAAGGCAGTATCAGCCAAATAGAATTTTAGACTTTGTGTAGTACTCTGTTCCAATTTCCTTCTCTTCTGCAATTTCACATCTTGCCTCTGTGTTTGCAGGAACTGCAGTACCTTTTGTGAGTGCCTGGATTAGATATATTTGTGTATAATATTAAATTCTATTGGGATTATTAAGATTTACTGTAGTACCTGCTTCTCTGAGGTGCACTGTCTTCCAGAAGTTTTATTTCATGGCTCTTAAACAGGAGAATACCTGCTGTACTTGTTCAGCAGATCACATACTGAAATCAGAGATCATGATGTTTATCATGTTATTGTAACAGTCATAAAATCTGCTATGTCAATCTAACTTGGGTCACTTGCTAGTTAAAGCACTAACTCGAGTGTAGTGTATTAAGCATAACAATGGTGGCAGTGTTCCTTAGCATTTTAGATGCAACTACACAGGAAACAAAGGAATGTACAACTCTGCTCCGTCAGTTCCTTGGATGGTATGGAAATAAGGACCTTCCCTTATATTACTTCTTGTCATTGTTTCTTGCTCTGGGATACTGGTATGTGACATGCAACCTAGTCAGTTGCACTTGATTTGGATTATGTTTTGGTTATGCTTCTAGGGAGACTCGTCGAATGTTGGAAAGAGTGGTTTATCAACCGGGGAATCCAGAAACCATAGTTTCAGTGGCACGCTGGTACCTCCTGCAACATCTGTATGCCAAAGATGATTATGAATTAATAGATGTAAGTCAGTCCATTTTATACAGAAATTCAATCTATTTATGTTGAATATTGTGCTTGCAACTTGGAAGTGGGATAGAGGGAGGCTAGGGAGGTGCTGGCTTGCCTGCTCTAAAGGTTGCAATGTTTAAGGATTCTATACTGACAAAACGCACCTCAATTTTCAAAACTGCATCCAGTTTGTTTCAAAGTCTTCCATTCCTCCATGTAATACTAATGAAAAACAAACAGTAAAATCTCTCTCTAATCCAAACTGGCAAGAATTCTACTGGTGACTCTTCAGTAGACACAAAGACCATTTTATCAGAATTTTACCAGAATATATTCATGCACTGAAAATGTTAATTCCCTCTAGCCTGGCTGGAACAGTGTGGTGTCCTTAACCCAAAAGATCTGAACAGTAGAGTGCTGTACTTTTCTGTACTTAAGATTTTTATTATATCTGTAATGGTACATTATTTTCAGTACATAGTAAATGTTACATTAGTTTCTGTTGACAGTACTTCACAAATGGATTTGGTCAAACTCACAAATCCACACAGCTTTTTCATGTGATGCAAAGTGGGGTGGTTCATTTTGGCTTGTAATTGGAATCACTTTGCTACTCAGACTCTGAATACACTCTCCTAATAATTCCTCACTGCTGCCACTGGCACGATGATTACCCAGATTAACAGCTGTTCCCTGGTGAAACTTTGAATCCATAACAAAGTAAATTTGGAGGTACAACACATCAGTGGGCTCAGTGTTGACGAAAATCCATACATGGACACACAGGTTCATAAAAAAGGTAGAATTAGTGAGTTCAGATGATCCTGATATGATCTCGTTGCACTTGCTTCTGCAAAGTCATCTGTACTCCCTACCAATGAGTACAATATCAATAATGGCTAAAGTAAAGATTTGCTTGATTCTACTTAATAGTTTTCCTTTTTCATATGTATAATGTGATTGGATTACAAGAGAAGTGCCAGGAGCTTATGAACGTCTGTGAACATCAGGCTGTCATGGGAGCTTTTTTAACTAGTAGAAAAGCTGCAAATAGGAGGTATGGAAAATAAATCAAGGAAGGTTAAATTTAAATGGGGGAGGCAAAAAGATACCTTGGCAGTTTTGTTTAAGTAGCTGCAGAGAATGCTCCTTTTTGGCAAATTTAGATTTATACGAATGTACTAGCAGGAAGCGAGCGTGTGTCGGCAGGAAGATAGGTCTCATCTAGCTCTGCTTGTTTCGTTGCCAGCCGGTAACTTAATTGTCAAACATGGTCTCAGCCTCAGGTAACAAATGATGCTGTTGTAGTGCATTGCAAGTGACTACAAGTTTAGCAAGTCGTGACAGGGTGGGAGTTTTAAGTGCTGATGTGTAATGTTGAATATTTCCTATCTGGGCTTATGAGTTACTTAATCTTTTAGGGAAACTGTGTAGCAGAAATAAAATGCATCCGAGATTGCCAATAAAATACTAACATTAAAATTATTAAAATCTCTTTTTTTCATTGTTTGTTTTTCTCTGCAGGTACTTAAAGAAAATGCCAAAGCTAATGGAGATGCTAGAGCTCTGGAACTAAATGAGAAATTGTCATCAAGTGCCTAGCATGGACTATCTCAAGTGAAAAATCTTCCATTCATGCAACTTAATCAGTCCATCTTCCAGGAGCATATGTGGTTTGGGCTTTTCTGTTTGTGTCTGGTTTTGGTTTTTTATTGCATCAACTTTGTTTTTAGTTTTACTTTTTCTTGAACAAAAGTAGGTTATTTTCTTGGTGACATGAGTTCCACCATAAAAATACACTTGATTTTAAAGAAAACCCCTAAATTTTCCTTTTGTTTTCTTCCTCACTCACTTCAGCGCTATTCACAATGGGGAGTACTTGTCTGTATTTCCCCCTTGGCCACACACAGAAGTACAATATTAACTGCATTGGCAGTGATGTGAGCTTGGAAAGGCTACTACTTTTTCTCTTTTTCTTGGCACAGAATCTTACTAGCTAAGTAGCAGCAAACTTTTCTTCTCTCCCAGATCTTTTAAAACATTCAGAGTTTTAAAATGCCTGTATTCCTCTGACATACTTTGTTTTGAAGCTGAGACCCAAATACACTTGGGACTTCATGCATGGTGTCAGTTTATGTTTTTTAAAATATTTCTGGTTTTAGCTAATCTTAATTACAGCAGTGTATCCTCTTGACTGCAGGCTTCAGTAAACATTCCCATCAAGAAAAGCTTGTGATCATCAGGGACAGGGTCATATTTATAAGCGTGTGTAACAGGCTCTGTTTATGTCTTAGTAATTCTGCTGCTGACTGCTTGATTGGATGAATCATAACAGTGTTCTTAAGACATGATATTATTTTACCTTTATGTACATGAAAATTAAAAAAAAAAAAAAGGCAATTATTCTAGTCTGTTAGGCTGTTACTGTTACCATTAGGATTTTCAAGCTGTTGACAAGAGTCACGATAGCTGTCTGTTTCCTGCTTTAAAGTTTTTTAAAACTACTGTCTGTCCACGAAAGTCTTAGGACAGCTCATACGATCCCATATGACAGAGGAGAAAGGGGACTTCCAAGGCATGCAGTGGGACTGCATTGAACATAGACTTGGGTTTGGAACAAACTGTCTCAGGCTTAAAGAAAGCAGGATGCTGAGCTGGGATGTGGGGGGGGTTCTATTGCACCAGCCATGTGCAGTGATCTCTGGAAAGGAGGCGAGAGCTGCGAGCGTGCCCCTGTCATTTTAAAGAGGAAAACCAAGATCAGTAGGCTGGGGTTTCTACTCTGTGGAGGTGAGTAGAAACCTCTCTGAATGGCAAGAATCCCTCCTTGTCCCCCACACTTTCGTTCTCCCACCCATCTCAATGCAAAGTACCATCCTTAAAAAGATTTTTTTCGGTAAAATTAGATCAGCTGTGGTTCCCTTCACAGCCTGCTGTCACATAGTCTTGAACTATCAGTAACTGCAAATATTAAAAGGGAATGTTGCAAAAGCCAGACTCGTGACTCTCAAGACTAGCAGTAACTTTTTTTAGCTTGCTGCTATTAAAAGACTGGAAGAGTTCTTACAGCCTATAGTTCGTATCCTTGGCGTGCCGTCTTGATATTTGTGCCTCCTACTCGAGTGGTGGGAGAGCCGTCATTGACAGCCTGGTGACAGCACAGTAAGGGGCTGCCTGCCCTTGCTAATCTGTGAGGCAGAAATGCTTGTACACGAGCGTTACCCTAGACTTTGCTCAGCACTAAACCTTAAACACTTCCTAACACCTAGAACAGACAAGTAACAACAGGCCAGAGAAACTAGCTAAGTAACCGTCAACTGTGAATATTCTGTATTAGAAAAAAAAAAAAAAGTATCTTTTTTCTCTTCAGAAGACCATGAAGTTACTTTCTCTGTGATCAGTGGTGAACTCCTTGAACAAGTTTATTTTATAGCCCGAAGTTGTATTACATGCCCTGTAGGAAAAAAACCAACATATATCTGTACCACCCACTCACTGAAAAGTGCTCAGGGAATATGAGTTTAAATTTAAGCTTCTGTAAAATTGAACAATATGAGGTAAAAATCTTGTTCTCCTCATTTTTTAACAATGTTAGCCTCTACAAAATCAGCACTTGTAGAAGGTCTGCTGTAACACTGGAAAAATTTGTAAATTCATGCAGGTTGAGTTCGCCCTATATTTTATACTATAGTAGAGCTCAGCTTTAGAATGTGAAGTACTGTACAAAGGCACATAAGCATCACTGAGTTGGGGAATGGAGAGTCGTTTATGGATTTCACTGCCTGGGAAGTCATACGTTCAGCTGCAATTACAGTAAAGGGGAAAAAAATAAACATTCCCCAGCTGTAACTTGTTTTATTACGGTGGTTTATGCTGAAGGCAGAATGGAGTGAGATCTAATGAATTTCAAGGTAGAACTTTTCTCTGCTTCAGGTGTGAAGGATTTTACATAGTTCTTACATTTCCTTTTATACAAACATGACACAATGGCTTGCTTCTGAGAATTTCATTTATTTGTCTGGGTCATGCATGTTCATCTCCTTCTCAGTATTTCCCCAGAATCGCTGGATTGGATTTCTACTCATCTTTTGAGCGTCTCTCAGAATGGTATCACAAAGTACAGTGGGCAATTGCATTAATTGAGATAGTCTTCCTAACCTTAGAGTTTAACAACAAATACGCAATGCTTTTGTTTTATGCGTTTTATATTTAAAAAAAAAAATATTTTTTAAATTTGTAGATATAAAACCCTTAAGAACTGTTTTAATGCTGCACAAATGCAGCATGTACCATTTTGCAAGGAAAAGTACATCCCTAATCCTGCAGCCCAGCTGAATATCATCCTGGATGTCTAGAATTTAGCTTTCCCTCTCCAAGTTAATTTGCTTTCTACTGATTTAACTGAACAGCTGACAGTTAAATAACTTTTAAATTTAGTGCTCTTAGGGGAGAGAGGGATCATTTCGAGTTTGGTTGCAGTGTGGAGTGATAAATACTGAGATAACTCCTTTATGCATGCAGTGAAATCACTCAAACAATAGCAACGTTCCAAATATATATTCCTGTGTGATCTGAATTTATAATTAGGCCCTCAAACCCATCTGCTATAATCATACAAGTCAGTGCTTAGATAAAGCAACATTCGGTTGTGCCATACTGCCATGTGATAGGATGGATAGATAGATGGATAGATAAAGGAAATGTGCAGCAATACTTCTGTCCTTCTCTCTGTTCAAGGGTTAGACTCTGAAGGTTTTCCTGGCTTTTTTTCTCTCTTTTTTTTTTTCTTTTTTTTTGACACTATACACTTTTAGAAACACATTCATCAATAACCTTTTTTTTTCTTTTTTTTTGACACCATACACTTTTAGAACCACATTCATCGATAACCTTGTATTTCACCTTTTTGCTGTTCCTCAGCATACTGAGAAGCGCAGCATCCAGGGTACGTGGGGTGGGGGAGCAGATGCACTAAGCCACACTAACTGCTGCTTCACTGGCAGCCAAGTACATGGGCAAAAAATGGCAATAGTGCCTAGAAGGAGCTGGAGAAAGACTGTTGGGGAAGCTGCCTTCAACCCCAAATCTCTTGCTATGGCTGCACCAGTGGACTGTAAGTCTGCAGCGAAGGCAGAGCCCCCTGTAATGGAGGGAACATACAGTGAGACTGAAATAGGGATTCAGAGCAGCTCGGAAACTGCTGCACGTTGTTGGGATTTTGGTGTTGCTGGTTTCCTGCTGCTTGTAGGAAATGTGACAAACACAGACCTGACCTAAAAGCAGGCATGAGGCTGGGAGTCTTTCCCACTGAGTTTGGCTCTAAAGAGCCTGGCCACAAACAAAATGCAGAAAGGTCATCTGCGATGGTGGCTGTTCTTCGGCTTTTACAAGGTGTAAGTGATTTCTAGGACTTTTTACTCACTGGAGGAAGTTTAAATGTAGGAAAGTTTCTGCATGCTGGAGTAATGTGATTAATTGCTGAAGTGGCATTCCTGGCTGACTGCATCGATTCAGTTTCAGCTGTCACCGTGCAGGTCTGGCTTTTTCAGAGAAGCCACCTGCCACGCATGGCTTGAGAAACCTGCTTTTCTGTAGAGCCAGAAGCACAAGAGTCTTGAGACATGGATTATTGGAGAAGGATTATCTGAGTCCTCCTGAATTTTCTTCTCTGGGCAATGGATGGTTGCTATCATTAGCTTCTGCTGGGAAATGATACTGATACATTTCTTTTGCCCTACTCACAGAGTTTTTCTCCTTATTTCCAGGTGGTTTTTCTTGTTTTTTGAAGCAAAACAAAACCCATAATGTCAGTTACATTTTTAGGCGTTCTGCTGCAAACCACTGCTAACTTTTATTCAGTCAAACAGAGAAGACAAGAAATAAACCGTCTTAATAATGCATCTGCTAACTATTCACTTGCGTTTTGTCACCTGTACCACATTTATTAGCTAGTTTTAATGATCCAGTAACTTATTGTAATAGGTCCAAATCATGCATCAGCAGATATTCTGATACCAGTTTTTGTAATGCTATTACTACATACAACATACACCTTGTGTGCAGCTGGAGGAATTTACTAGACCTGATTTCAGTACTTACACCAATCTAAAACCAATGTAGCTTATGGCAGGACTGGGCTAACCATGAGGCAGGACTGGGCTAACCATGCTTAATAACTGAGTACTTGTGTTCTTAAAGTCCTTTAAATACTATGAATACTTTTGTATGAAATCTGCTTGTAAAATTTTAAGTCAATCCTTAAAGTTTTTCTTCTACAGTGAAGTATTCTGTTGTAAAATTGGTGTGAAAATGACTGTTAGTGTTGCAGAGCTGTTATTTTTGTGGCTGCACAATATCATATTAGTAATCATAATAGCAACAACATCCTACAGGGACAGGGGAAGACAAAATCAGGTGTGTCTAAAGGCTGCTGCTTTAACTCAATGCTGCTTCTCAGTGGAAGAGCCCACCTGCGAGAGTGGCCAAGGCTTGCTCTTGGTGTTCAATCTTCTGGGAGGTTACTTTCATTGTTTCTTTTTAATGTCTTTCTGAATTTTCTTTTTTTCAAGTTTCAGCTTTGTATTCTGTATTTGTTTGAGCAGCTCCAGAGACTCACGAATGGATTGAAATCCTGGCAGAAGAATAGGAACAATTAATTAAATAGTGGTTCCTTTCAATACATTAAAAGATTCTTCTTTTTGTTTGCAGAGGTTTCTGACCCGCATTTAATACACAGCACATTAAATCCAACCTATTGCATCATTTTATTGAATACCATGGACATGCATTAGCAGCTTGGGTTGCAAGGTCCTTGCTCTAGGAATCATATCTTCCAATACATTGGATGATACCAAGCATAATTATGCATAGCTGTAAACTGCAATTGACATCAGATATCAGATTAGTGGTGTGGAGTAAAGAAAATACTATGTCTGTCTTTAAAACCAAGGGTATTGCTAGCCTTAAAGCGTATTTTTCTTTCATTGAGCATTGGGGTTTTTGGTTTGCTTTGGGTTGTGTTTTTTAAGTACAGAGTTCTTATTTTGAATCAAAGACTCTGTGTTCCCATCTAGCCGATAGCAAGGTTTGTGCCACGGATCTCCCAGAGTTGTAGCAACTGCAAATAACAATTATGCTTCACCTGAGACTTTGTCATGTGCTTCTGGGAGAAAGGGAGCTCAGCTTCACCAACTAATTTTTTGTGCATCTGTATATAAGTACATAAAAAGAAAAATGGGAGAGTGCAGACATACTGTTTTCCAAAACAGAGCTACAGAGCACCTGATGCCCCTTTTTTTGGACCATCATACAGTCAAATATTGTCAATAAAGACTGGAAAAGTAGAATTGTAAGCTGCTGTTAACCAGCTGTTTCCACATTGCAATAACTTTCAAATTACAACATAGCAGTTCTTTACATTTGTCCAGTGTGTCATGTAGGTGTCAACTTATTAGTGAGCAAGCAGCTTAACAGTGGATTAAAATTAATTCTCTTCCTCTTTTTTTTTTTTTTCTTAAAGTGCTTATTGTAACATGGCAGCTGATGACATGTTTTTCTTTTTCTTTTTGGAACGATTGTTTAATATGGATTAATTTTGTCACTGCTACAGTCTAGATAGTGTTCAACCAAATCGCTGCATACTGCTTAGAATTTTAAAATTCCAGACATGTCTCTGATTTCCAAGATGCCAATCTGTGCTGAAGCACAAACAGCTGCTGAGACAGTCTAGAGGCTGCCTCTGTGCCCTTCATGCTGCTCCGCACCTCTTCAGTGGCCTCTTTTCCCCCATTTTGGGGATCAGCCCTTGCCAAACAACTGCCATGGGAAAGAGCAATCCTTGGACTTGAGTTTGCACACAAGCATGGCCAAAGTTTGGTATAAACAGATCTCTTCTGTCATAAATTTTCTGCAGGCAGGAATTTGAAGTTAAGGACCCTCTCCTTTCAGCACCAGAATCTTTTATTCTGAAATTTCTTAGCTACAGCTTGCTTTGAGACACTCTCTTGTGCTCACTCAGATGGTCATGTAGACAGCCAAATCTTCCTGTGTCAAGCTGCGCAAGGACCTTCGCTAATTTAGAGCTTGGTTTGCCACAGCTTTGGAGCTGGGCTTGTAGGTGGGCTGCAGATGAAGGAATCAGAGCTGAAGTAGAGAGCTGGGGTCCTCAATCACAGACAGCTTGGAAGACGAGAACCAGATGCTCGAGTTTCAAGTGAGAACATGTAAGATGTGAAGCCCTTGTGTAATGATTTTCTGCCATCTGTTCCCTTGGAGAGAGGGCTGAGATTTTTTTTTTTTTTTTTTTTTTTTTTGATAACCTGATGTGTCCACTGTGTTTCCATGATCAGCTGCAAGTGGGGGGTATTACAATAATCAGGTTTGAGTGACACAGAATAGATTACAGTGGGCAAAAATCTTCCTTGTGAAGGCCTTGTGCTCAGTGCCAGGTGAAAGCCTTTCTATTCGCTGCTGAAAGTTGGACAGCCAGAATCATCTCAGATTGGTAAAGCAGTTCATACTCTGTAACATAAATTACTGTGACTGTCCCCATAAGAAGCAGCTGCTGTGTATTCAGCATTATCTAACTGCTTCCCTCTTCACGTGCACAATGTATGGTCTGTGTCAGCAGCTGTAACTCATCCAGGTGCCTCTTTCTCCACCCACTGTTTGTTCAGAATGGGGAGTAAAGGTTGGAAATGATACAAAACCATCAAATTGATCTCAGCAGCAGGATCTGTGCAGAAGGGATTGACTTGTGCCTCCCAATGAAGGTGAGGGTCCTTGCTAACAGAAGAAGTAGGTGCTCTAAAAATTCTGGAAAACAGGTTGTGAAATCACATTTTAAATGATCTTACCTTGAGACGCTTAGGAAGAGAAAGCAACCTGTGTGCAAATGTCATACTGGCCGTTTGCAAAGACAAGCAGGCTAACCCATACATGTCTGTATATGGGGTTTGGGAGAGAGAAATAGTAATTTTAATGTCTTTCTGTCTTTACTGTAAAGTATTTTCTGGAGCAGCAAGTTACTGTAGAAATTTATTTTAAAAATGAATTGCATGAAAGCCCATCCTCACCTGATCTGTATTCATTTTGGATTTCCTCAAGCTCCTTCCAAATCTGTCTTTCAAATCTGGTGATTCTCGCATGCAGGTTTTTTTCATCGCTTTTCATCTGGTTCAACTGCTTTTCGTATTTCTGTGGTTTATCTATTTGTTCTAGCTTTAGTGAGAGAAGTAGGAGCTTTTCTTCTACTCTTTTTTCTGCTCTTTCCTTTAAATACATAACACAGGTTTATAGTAAGACACTTTACGTATGCCCACATCAACCTGCCTCCTGCCAACTATGCATTCAATTGGTCTTGCTTCCTAATCCCGTGCGTGACAGCACTGAATAAATGCAGGTGAGGTCTGGTACCCTAGAAGATGTGTCGATCCTCTCTTCCCCAATGAACCAAATAAACTGGGAAATTGGGGCTGGACCAGAGCAAAGGTGTTTTTTTTTAATTATTATTTTCTTTATTTATTAATTTAAATCCTGTGATTCGCTGTCACATTTTGCAACGTGAGACTGTGAACTCAAACAACCCGTCTCAGGTTGCTTTCATGCACCCATCTCGAGCCCAAACTTTTCTGACCCAGAGGGTGCAACACCGTGGTGTAAACCCGGCTCGGCTGCTGGCAAAAGCAAGGAGGCTGAGCCCTGTAAGGGCTGCCTAACCGAGGGATGGCAAGCAGTCCTCTCCCTCTTTTGAGCTCAGCACAGCTCCTGGAGGCGATTCACCCTCCTCAGAGGCATGTTCAAACCCGAGCAGCGCAGCTGCCCTCCCCTTCCTTCGTCTTCAAGTTGCACCGAGTCCTCTGGTCAACTCCAAATCCGGTCAATCTGCTCCAAATCCTCCGACCGTCTTTAGCCCTTGCAGGCGAGGGAATCCTGTGGGCCTAAGGCGATGGCTCTGCTTCCCAAGGAAGGTGTTTGCAAACCTGGCAGAGCTGCCTGAGCCTAAACAGAGCGTAGCGTGGTGGTGGAACGCGCTCTTGAGTTTACAAACATCCCTATGCAGTGCAGGTGGCTGGCAGAGTGAGTCAGCTCCGGCTGCTGCTCTACGCTCCCAAAACGGCTCCTTCACCACCACACAGCCTGCCAGGTCCATCCATCCATCCATCCATCCATCCATCCATCCATCCATCCATCCCCTGGTCCTCGCAGCCCCGGCCACACGCCGGGTCGTGTGTCCTCCCACCCTGCCCAAGGGACAGAACCGGGACCGCTGCCAGGGCTCAGCAGGGACCGGTGCCCTTCCTGGCGCAGGTCGAAGCTCATCTCCGACTGCTTTTCTCCGGCATTCCTGCTGAGGTTTCCTTCAGCTCCCAGGCACTGAGCTGTGCTTCCACTGAGGTGCCACCCAAAGGACGACCACGCGTGCTGCTCTGTACGTGTATACGTACGCAGAAGAACAAATGCATTCCTCATTCAACCTATCTAAAAGTGGCTTTGAAAGCTTTAGCTCCTATTAAACACTGTATTTTTTGGCACAGCAGGCTCCCTTAGGGGAGAGTAACCACCTATATTGGTGTGTTTCCTGCAAAATAATCACAAAAACTATTAGTGGGGGAAGGGAACTCAAATGGTAGCTTTGAGACAGCAGCTGACAAGTCAGAAATGTTTTTCATATCATCCTGGCTGCACTAAGTGTTGGTCGCATTGAGTACGAGAGATCATCATCAGGCAGAATAAATGGAGATTAAAGTTCAGGAGCGTTTTAGTTCCAAGCGACTTCTCAATCTGGTCTTTGATCAGCAGCCTTCATCCTGGTGCTAAGACACAGTGAACACCTTTTGGTCGTTTTTGAACTCTGAAGCGGAATGAACTGCACACAGCAAAGGAGGAAAAACTTTAAAAGCTGTGAAGGAACTAATGAAAAGGCATTGGTCCTGTGCCAAGCGCTCACTGCTGCTGTGGAACCGAGACACACTGCGTTTTAATGTACTGACAGCAGGTTGGTGAGGGTTTGTCTGTATTTAAAACCAGGCAGAATCTGCACAGACAATCCCTGCCTTTTCCGAGCTTGCCGATGAATGGAACTGGGTGGTGTTCAGTGGTGGCACCAACGCTCACCGTGGGACAGGAAAAATGCCATCGTCAGGTACGTCGGGGCTACACGGCTGGGAAGTGGTGCCATAACCAGGGGAGACTTTATTTCCCGGGATGAGCAGAGCACTGAGGGATCTCCATCCTCGGAAACAGAAATCACTTGGACGAGGCTCGAGCCCTGACTTTGTTGGTGGCCCTGTTTGGGCGAGGGGCTGAATCTTATGACTTCCAGCTATCCCTTCCAAAATAAATTAATCTAGGATTACGTGATTTCCACAATTCACCATTTTGCTGGCTGTGTCCTGAGGCACCTGGTTTTGTGTCAGGTCTCAGGTTTTTTTTGTGTTGGTGACTTGGTACCTGCTGGGATCAAGGTGACAGGAGCGGTGCTCCTCTCTCCCAGTCCTGGGAGGGCTGGAGACCACCCCAGTGCCCTGGGCTGCCAACCCAGAAGGTCTTACCAGTCTCTCCTTCACCCAGTTAAGCAGCTGATGCCTCTGCTGGGCTTGGTCTTCTTCAGATCGTGTCAACCGCGCTTCTGTCCACTTCCGATGAGTCTGCATCTGATCCCTGAAGTCGCTTAGAATACTTGTCAACCTAAAATTATGGTTATTTTTTTAGTAACCAGACTAAGGCTTAGTCAGTGTTATGGAGGAGTCTTGAGTCACTTGAGTAAATTGTTTAAATTACTCCAAATCTCCTCAATAGCTTCCTAACAAGCCCTAAGCTCAATTATTTTATTAATCCTTACCTTAAAGGTTGTGCCTACATGACAAAATGTGATTTCTGTGATGTGGTCTATTTTAGGAAAATATCTGAGGGCTGAAAAATGTTAATTTCCCATTTGAATTAACTCTATTCAAAGTGAATGAAGAACCTACACTATCCCATTGAACATTGACTGCATTGCTGGGCATCGGGGAGAGCAGCAAAATCACTTGTGGTCTGAAAATGAAGTTCATAAGGATAAAAAGCATGTATAACTAAAACAAAAAGAGAATGCAGAGTTGCCTTTGAGGCAGCAGTTGGATAAAAATGCGAAAGCCCACCCAAAGGGAGCAAAACAGGCAGCACCTGGAGGAGACAAGGAACCACAGGCAAGGGTAGTGAACAAATGCTGCTCGAGTGAAATCTGCAAAATGTCAACTTAAAGGGAACTATATGGTTTAGATTTTGCTTTTCTTATACTGCAACACTTAATTTGCAACATGAACCATGCCAAGAGGTGAACTTAGGTCCAAGTTGTAGCCCTATATATACATTTCCATGATTATGCATACAACCTGACTGTAGGAGTGTCACAAAGATTTTAATGTAATTGTATTCATTTCTAACACATGCTTGCATGCAAACAATGATCACTTGAAATTTGTTTGGGCCTCAGTTAGCATACAAACCAACTGGTGAGGAGCAGGATTTTATAACTAGAGTTAATGCCTATGGCACTTCTAATATTTAATATCTCTTTTCATAAAGGGTGTTTAAGTGTTTTTTATACTGAGTGATTGATAACAGCTCTGTATCAGTCTAATGAAGTGATAATTACTGTCAGCAGTGACTGTAAATGTGGTAAAAAAAATTAATGATAGCAAAATCTCTCTAAGTAAGTGCTGTGTTATTGCAGTTTGCTATAGACAGTGTCTTTCCAAGATCTTCTACATAAGCAGCCTGTTAGGTCAGTTTATCACTATTATTCATTTTAGTAGTTCTAAGATTTGATTTTTCATGAATAAAAACTTGTACTATTGAGTTTGTCGTTTTCAGTCCTACCATGCACATATGAACATGCACACAGTTTGCTTCCTGGAGCACTAATCTTTATTCATGAGAAAATAAAATGATACTGTGGTAGTATGCTGATGATCCAGACCAGTATCCAACCTGAGCATGGGAAAGGGAGGTGTAAAGAGCTTTTTTCAGACCTGGCAGTAAGCCGTCTGACTGTAATAATGGGAATCACCATCCAAGCCCTGTTCTGGAAAGGTCAGGTAGGGATGGTGACAGAATTCTGTCGAAGCCACCGCTGCCTGCCCTAAGGTCATGGTTCATGACCACAGGATCTTCATACCTGAGGATTAGTGAACGGGATGGTCATTACAAGAGTTACAGCTCTGTTCGACCACCACAGCAGGCAATTATAGGACTGGTACCTCCTCAGACAGATCTTTCATGTGGTTATTTTCATACATACATATATCTATCTATCTTTATCTCTATCTCTATCTCTATCTCTATCTCTATCTCTATCTCTATCTATATCTATATCTCTATCTATCTCCACCACACATAAAACAAAGGTCTCATGAATTGTTTGTGTTATGATTACTGAACAAATTTGGGGAGTATCATTTAATGGGTAAAAATGAATTAACCACGAATGGCAGAGTTGATGGTCAGCTTTGTTCAAAGGCTCAAAACCAAACTTTGTATAGCTGGCAGCTGGCATTTGACTTTGCTTCAATTTGTCCAAAGTTGGAAAAGGGAGAAGAAGGAAGTATTTAAACCTAAAAATTAATTATTTGAGACTGTGTTTAGGCAACTTAGAAAAGATTTGGCATATCTGCCTTGGGGAGAAGGGGGAAAACTACAGAAATAATTGAGTTTATAAAAAGTTATTTAACAAATACTGAAAATGATTGCTATGAACCTCACCACCAGTTACATGAGGTTGCACAGCCTGCGTGGTTCAGAACAAATGATCACAAAGGTCTCTTTGGGATGCAAACCCTGGTGTGGTTCTGCTGAGGAGGATGAAGGTGCCTGGGGCCCATCTCAAGGGACATGCTTGACAGTGACAAGATGATGATTAATAGTACAATTATTATTAATAATGTTAGTATTTTTATTATAACATCAGTGATTTCTTATTCATAATAAAACAGTACCATGTTTTATTTTATCTTAAACTTTGATTAGCATCCCTCCTGCATGAGGGTTACAAAAAATATGCCTAACAGGAGTGAGGCTCCACAGGCAGATGATTTGCCATAGTCTTTGGTCCAGCAAACCCCTGAAATATTAGTAAGAGGATACTTGTGGATATATAATAAAAGCATGCTCCAGTAGTGCTACAATAAATTTTCACATGTGAAAATATATCTATTGGCAAATGAATTGACTTTGTGCAGTTGAATGCAGCTATTCCAACCTAACCAACCACAAGAGATAAGCATCCACTCCCCTGTGAAGGGCCAAATTTCTGAGCAAGGCACAACTCCCATGAAATCCTGAAATATGTTTAAAATTCATCCAGTTTTCAGCAACAATATCAGTTTGTACTTTTGCAATACAACTGCCAGCCCACAGTCAAAGGCAACTGGGTCCCAGGCAGCTGCATGTCAACTGAAGAAGTAACTCTGGGCTTTAAAGCTGATTTAAACATGGCAAGGTTTATGCAGAAGCTCCAGTCTGTTCCAGAAGTTAAATTTTATTTCAGCTCTATTAAAGGAATGTATAATCTGCTAGACATTTAAAGGAGCAATACAAAAGGAGACAGACATTCCCCATAGGGCATGCTATTTTAATTAGATTTTATATTAACTGGAATAAAATCTCACATTTAATAAATAAGTAATTTGGATTTTGTGTTAAATACACAACGCCAGCACATCTCAGTGTCTTGAAAGCCACCTCTTTTCAAGCTTCCTATTTCTAATGGCAATTTCAGTAAGGTCTCATTAACTTTTGAGAAACTAGGCATTTGCTTGAAATCAGTTTTCCAGTTTCTTTCTTTTCTGGCATTGTTCTGTTTTACCTTCCCTCTTATTTTGGTTTCATTTCTTGACCCTGTCACATCATCTTGATCACCATCATTCACTGCCCTCTCTCTCCCTGTTCCTCCTTCCCTTTTCCCAATTTTAATTCATTGCTCACTTTAGCTGTTATTTCCCCATTTACCCCAATTTCTTTTCCTGTTCTCTTGTTGAGAACTTTCTTCTGTTTAAACTTCTAGCCTATTTTTACTTCTGAATACAATTCAGATAAAATCTTAATTAAAATAAATCTTTATTCAAATACTTCACCATTTTAAGGAGTTGAACTATTGCCTTTGAAATATCGTTATTGCAGAATTATTATAATTAGATTTTCAATTATTTGTGCTGGCTCTGCTATTCAATGCTGGGCTGTTTTGCATTGTTCTGAATATGGATGCCAGATACTTTTGTTCATTGCATCCTTCCCTGGAGCTCCCTCCTCTCTAAAACTCAAGATTAAAGTGACACCCTAAAAATACTTCTGCAGCCAGAATAGGAAGAATATACTAGGTAAGTAAGAAACAATAAATCACACATCTGTGGGCACATGAGGCTGTGCAGCTACTTTAGCCTTGTGCCCACCTTTCTTCATCAGCAGCACTCCTGCCCTGGGCGGCTGTCTCAGAAATGGGTAGACAGTGCAAGTGCATAAAGAAAATACCTTGTTCTGCACATTAGGCAAGTCACAAATGAGCCCCAATTATAATGGTAAATAGTGTCTTTGTATCTGGTGCCTTTCTTTTAAGTATGGAAAGTTAATTGGTTTCATACCTTTCTTAGAGGGTGGCATTTAGTGCCTCATTTGAACAATTAGCTTGCAAGACAATGTACTTTCATTATGTATTTTCATTATTTTATGGCATAGATCTTCATTAACCTTCTCTTAGTGTTTTGAATGGATGTTAATTAACAGGTTTGTTTTGCTGTTTCATGGCAACCTGTTCATCACACTAAAGTATTCAGGGTGAATTATCATAATGAAAAACTCTCCATCACCTACTTGAAATCCAGAAGTTGCAGTTCGTGATGTTGATCTCCCTGGACTGTCTTTAAATTTGAGCTTTGATCAGAGTTGGAAGTCTCTATCTTGCCTAATAGCTGCATTACCTAATAAGAATTCAACAGAGAATGCCTTTATGAGCCAGACTATGAGCATTACATTTAAAAATGCATTGTGATTGCAAGCATGGAAAAAACCCAGCTAACATCAAGGTGCAGCTACACAAAAACGAAGTTTTCTCACAAATAATTTCATTCAGTAAAGACTGAAAACTGGAGCTTAGAGTCACCAAGGCTGTAAGACCTGCTGAAGCCAAAGTCTTTGTGGATGCAGGCTTTGCAATTACATGCATGGGTAAGCAACCCTCTTTTTATTTGAACGAGGCACCGATCAGCGCTCAAGTCTCCCCAGCGGTGGCAGAAACTGAGAGGTAAATCCCTGAAAGCGCGTGCGTGTTGCAAATGGTTGGCTGTCCAACACCGAAGGGCATCCCAAAGAAGAGCAGAGGGAGCAGAGGCTCACTCACTCGCAATAACAGATGCTCCAGTGGCTGCAGCACTAAGGTGGTACCCGGGGGACCCTGTTCAAAGCATCTCCCACCTCTCCGTGTCCGGGCTGGGGCGTGCATCCCTGTGGTCTCTAGGCTGTGGAATATCCCAGGTACCTGATGCTGTCCCGCAGTTCTTTGGTTGGAGCTGCCCCTTTCACGGGATCATTCCTTGTCGGGGTGAGGGGAAGAGAGACTGCTTCAGCAGCCTGACCTGAGGGCTGAGGGTCCTGGGACAAGGTGGATTTGCGAGACCCCACGTCCTGCACGGACGGAGACGTGTGCGTTCCCCCTTGGTGGCGGTGGCCTGACCGCATCGGTCCCTATGGGTGGAAAAAGCTGGAAACACCCTGTCTAAAAATTGCAATTTCAGCCCTCAGGGAGTCTGGTAAGCCAGGGCCCTGAGCTACTCGTCCATCACCTGCACACATCTGACTTTGCACATCACAACTGGTGTGAAAACGTGACACCGAGGGCATCCAACGCATCAGTGACACAGCACAGTGGAAACACTCTGGATGCTCCAGCAACTGCATCTGCTATTTCAAGAGAAGCTGGATGTCCATGTGCCTCTGGAAGATGGAGTGCGAGTGACTCAGAAGACTGGAAGCCACCAGAAACCCATTACTCACACATCCTCACCCTCCAGGACTTTTTCATGGGCAACCTGGGTTCCATTACCTGCTGCTGCAAGTAGACACTTGATCTTGAAGGGCAGTCTGTGAGGGATGAGGGATTCAGCCTGCCTACCCACGGTTAATCAGTTAAAGGGCATGTGAAATCCCAGGAGTTTTCTTCAGCGATTTTACACCAATTTTGAGCACAAAAATTGCCTGGCAAGGAGATGCCACCACCTCCTTGGTAGCTGTGGCGCATCAATGTCATAAAAGTGCCACTGAACACTCATTACTTTGATTTGGTACCTTCTTTTACAGCAACAAGTGACTCCTTTTCAGAAATCCTTTCCTCTCTTCTTTCCTACCTTCACATGAGAATAGTTTTTTTCCCTTTTCAGCTGAGAAAGTTTCTTCTGGATCCTGCTCCATGTCTCCCCTGACTTATTTTTACATAATTTTACGTGTACTGTTTCATGCAACTCTGACACACACACACACACAACTGGTCCCTTCCCCATTTCCAGGTGAAGAAGAACATTTTTCATAGGTATTCAAGGAGGCAGATGTCCAAACAGTATCTTTTAACAGAATTGCAGGTAAGATATCCTTGTTTAAGTTCTGTCATGATACAGAAGAGGACCTTGGTTAGGCAAGGTACACAATGACTGGCAGTGTGCCTTGTGCAGCTGAAGATGCAGCCAAAATACAGTAATGAAATTATATTTGATACCAGAGTGCATGAGACATTGAATGTCCTACATCGGCTCAATCCTGAGGGCACGGGCAATGTCTAGTTTGAAGCAGGACCTGAGAACCATCAAGCTGCATGTTTAGAAACCTGAATTTTCCAGTACAGCTGGATTCCTGTAAAATATTACTGCTAACATTCCTGATCCTGCTAGAGGCTCCAAAACTGCTACTGAGCATAGCGAACCTCTCACAAGGAAAGGCCAGTGATAAGGAACGAGAGGCAGTAACAGTTGTTAGCCACTGTTGGCTTACCCGCTCCGTGGAGAAAAAAAATACTCTCACACAAAACACCATTTTCCAAAATTTTTCAGTGTTACGGTTTCAAAAGCCTTTGAAATATGGCCAAATTTAATATGGAATTAGATATGTACTGTTAGTTGCCTCCCTGCCACCACCTTATAAGTAAAGAAAACTAGTGGATTTAGATGGCCTTTTTTAGCTAAAAAATGCCTGCAACTGAAATTTTGAGATGCACTTCAATATAAATCATACTGAGAAACAGCAATGGGTCATTTATGATCTGAGGATCCCCAAATCCTAGAATATTTTTATTATCTGTTATTACCTTACATCTATTATAAATGCCACTACCAGATTGGGATGAGTGGTGTCCCCTGGGTCCGTACTGGGACGAGTACTGTTTAATGTCTTCATCAGTGACATGGACAGTGGGATGGAGTGAACCCTCAGCACATTTGCAGATGACACCAAGCTGTGTGGTGAGGTTGACATGCCTGAGGGACAGGATGTCACCCAGTGGGACCTGGACAAGTTCAAGAAGTGGACCTGCGTGAACCTCATGAGGTACAACAAGGCCAAGTACAAGGTCCTGCACACGGGTCGGGGCAACCCCTGGTATCAATACAGGCTGGGGATGAAGGGATTGAGAGCAGCCCTGCTGAGAAGGACTTGGGGGTACTGGGGGACGAAAAGCTGGACATGAGCTGGCAATGTGCACTTGCAGCCCAGAAAGCCAACCGTATCCTGGGCTGCATCCAAAGCAGCGTGACCAGCAGGTCGAGGGAGGGGATTCTGCCCCTCTGCTCCGCTCTGGTGAGACCCACCTGCAGTACTGCATCCAGCTCTGGGGTCCTCAGCAGAAGAAGGACATGGACCTGTTGGAGCAGGTCCAGAGGAGGGCCACAAAAATGATCAGAGAGATGGAACACCTCTCTTGTGAGGAAAGCTGAGAGAGTAGGGGTTGTTCAGCCTGGAGAAGAGAAGGCTCCAGGGAGACCTTACAGCAGCCTTTCAATATCTAAAGGGCGCTCATAAGGAAGATGGGGACAAACTTTTTTAGCAGGGCCTGAAGCGATAGGACAAGGGGTAATGGCTTTAAACTAAAGGAGGGTAGGTTCAGACTAGGTATAAGGAAGAAACTTTTTATGATGAGGGTGGTGAGACACTGGCACAGGTTGCCCATGGAGGCTGTGGATGCCCCATCCCTGGAAACATTCCAGGTCAGGCTGGATGGGGCTCTGAGCAACCTGATCTAGTTGAAGATGTCCCTGCTCGTGGCAGGGGGGTTGGATTAGGTGACCTGTAAAGGTCCCTTCCAACACAAACTATTCTATGATTCCACAGTATCATGGAAGACTTATTTTTTCTATTTAAAATCCTGACATATTGTATAAATACCATATTAGTCTTTAATACTGGTCAGCAATTAGGAAAAGAAGCTATATAGATCTATATATGCATAATCACCACTCACCAGGCATTTCACTGTAGGCTTCTCTACTCACCTTCTTCTCAAAATCTCCAACATAAATTTTAAGGGCAGAGTGAAGGCCATAAACCTCTTTATCAGTCTTCTGGGCCTCGCGCCTGATAATACTGATGTCTCCCGACAGCTTCGCAATGCTTGCCTCGCATCTGCAGTCAAACCAGAGACGAGAGCCTCTGCAGGGGGACGCTGGAGGGGGGCTGAAGGCAGATGCTGGTCTCCACGCACTGCCTCCGGATCAGGTCCAGCCCCCTGGCACCACCCCGGTGGGTTGCAAAACAGGCAGAGACATCCCACTGCAACAACCCTGATCCCCAATCTGCTTCCAGACATTAACGCCCATTAAAAAGCTGCTGGAAGTGACGGCGAGGAAGCGGGGGGCAGCCAGAGGCAATGCCCTCCGCTGCAGCAGCGACGCTCCTCGTGCCACAAACCTCCTCGTGGTCCACAGCTCGCCCTGCCAGACCGGGTCCCCCCTGATTTCCCACTATCCAGTCTCAATAAATGAAATTAAATCTGAAGCGTAAATCGAGAGGCTAATCTGAACCCGGAGCACCCCCAGCTTTTGGATGCCCACCAGGAGGGATGGCATGATGCTGCCACAGCCACCCCAGCCTGCAGCCCCCCGCCGGCTGGACGCAGATGTTGAGGAAGATCGCTCTGGAGTGAAAAAAACCCTTGCTGTTTTGTAAGGAGCATTTGCCATTCGCTATTTAAACTCTTCCGGTTGCATTCAGTAAAATACCTCATCACATTTAAAGTGGGCAAGTGAATGATTTGAGAGTGGCAACGTTAATTGTGTAGCCCAGGGATTGAATAACATTCAGCCAGCCATCCTCTCCAGGTAGAAGGAATGACTGTTTCAGCCTCTGTATTTAATATATACATATACATTGTGCATGTATAGTATATATTTACTTATATACATAATTTTTCTTAATGTAAGCAAGAATACTTTCTTTAGTGTGTATGTAAATATATATATACACATATAAAAACCATTATACATACACTTAACATGAGCAAGGAGACACAGTTCCCCTCCTGCACCCCTCCTTCACACTGTTCACCCAGGAGTAGCTACCTGCCCTAGTGCCAGTAGTACTTAAAACGAGAGTTTGGAAAAAAAGTACCTTAAGGCCACAAAGTAAGGCACAATTTAATATAAAAAAAACAGAACAGAGGTTGAATGCGGAAAATAGCTAAGTTTTAAAATGCCACAGAAATTATCCTCCAAAGCACCACCACCAAATAAAGCTGGTGCTGTTGACAGATAAAGGATCTGAAGAGAAATTTTGACAGTTTAAATAGACCAGCTTTTTGTCATCTCCTGAGGATGCTTAGATATTGTGACACACCTGCAGAGCGTGTAGATCAAGCAAATAAAAAAAAGTTTCTGCAGCTAACAGGGGCTTTGTACAAAGGCTAGAACTTTGATCAAAAGAAACCCTTGATTTGGAGAACAAGTACAAAATAGCTGTGAAGGTGAACACGGATCTGGAGAGGGAGCTGGCTGCCATCACAGCTTCTCCGGCAGCAAACCTAGAAAACGAGCCAGGAGCCGGTGAGGGGAGGTTGCAGAAGGACCACGGTCCCAGGGGATGGAAGGTCCCTGTGGGGACAGGCAGCACCTCGGGGGCTCCTCACAGCTGCAAGTCTGGGTGGAAATGTTGACATACACGTGCACAAAAAAAATGAGGCTGCGATTGAGATAGGCCAGCTCCTTCAACAGAGATCAGGGGATTGGGGCTCACCAACCCCTTGGGAAAATCCAACCCCAAGGCAACAATTGCAAGGCTATGCAAGAGGTCCACAGTGTGAAAAACGAAGAGGAACAATGGATCTGTAGCCATAAAGAAGACATAGCTTTAGTTACAAGAGAAAGAAACCTGAGTATTTGTCGTGGTTTAACCAATGTTCTATACAGAGATTACTTAAAAACAGAGGACTTGATGATAGGATCCAAAAAGCTGGAGAACTGGGCTTCCAACTACATCTGCATTATGGTGTAGCCCAAGGGGTCAGAGCCCTGCCTGGGGACCTGCAGCTGTGGTGAGCTTTGCAAAGACCCTCAGCACTGCTGATGAGCCTTAAATGCCTGGTCCTGCTCAGACCTCGCTTTCCCCACACATAATGTGATTATTATGTGCAAAGTAGTTAAATGTATGATTGCTGTTTGGCAGGCTGAGTCCTGAAGAGAATGGGGATACTTGGGACCTGCTTAAATCTTGCTCTAATTTGATATTTCACATAGGAGACATTCAGCAGCTTACGGTGAGATCATGGTTTTCCAGTCACGCAAAGCAGAGGCTGGAGCGTGTGCAAGCAGCAGCAGAGATGGACTGGGAATGGTACAGAAAGTGTACTCCTGTGAGATTTGTATATATATTAAAAAGTATAAAGAAATAAAAGCCTCTGATGGTTATATCAAAGCATTCAATTAGAGACGGGAATATAGCTACCTGCTATATGTTCAAGGATCTCTATCCTCCAGAGTCATGGAAGGAACGGTATATATTGGGCTACTATACTTGCCAAAGTGTTGCATTTTCTGAAGGGTCAAATAACTTTATGGGTACACATCAGTGTTTTTGATAGTCTAGTACTATGTTGACTTTCTGTCTGAGCAAAAAAATGCCCATGAGAAAAACAAGTAAAATGTAACCATCTGCGTAAAGTGCATTGTTTATTCATTTGTGGATTCATTTATTCTTTTGTTGGTGAGGCTGAAGAGAATGAATTAATATTTATCAGAAGTGTGGCTTTTTTACAGTTCATTACCTAATTCTTATTACCGTAATACATATTCCCATGTTCAAAGGAATTCTTATGAAGAGTTAGAATACAACTAAAATATATAGTTAATTCAATGGGAATGCCACCATAGCTGAGATGCTGAAGGCTTTTTTTTAAAAGATCACTGCTACTTGACACATAAATATTTACACAGTGTAGAAATGTAGTCAGAAGGTCCAAGGATTAATGGACAACTACCTCAGTAGTTGGCAAGATGTGTCCATCTCTTTTTCAGGGAAAGATAGAGTAGAAGAATAGACACAGTTTGAATTACAAGTACTAATCCACATTAATCCTTTACACATGGCAGAATACAGGAGGATGAATCATCTGCTGTGAGAAAAAGCAGTGACTCCATTTCAGGCTCATTTCATCCCAGATAGTCTTGGACTAAGCTTAGGCTACAAATCAAGAAGAAAACTGTCATTGCAAGTTTGCATTTCGAAGATTTCTATTAATTCAGTAAATGTAAATTGCATGAACACGTGCATTTGTCTCCAGTCACTCTGGGCGCTCTCTAATATATACAGCAATTTTAAATCCGAAACTCAAGATCAAAGGAATGTGAAGAATCAAAATATTAATCACCGCTGTAATGGCAGTCCTCTGCCTGTCAGTTCTGGCTCACTCCTCAACCATGATGCTGGGGGCAGGTACGCAGTTAAGGCTTGGCATTTCCAGAGGGGAACTTCAGCAGCAAGACAAACAAGCAAGTGCTGATGATTCATGAATCACACAAAACCACACTATGCTTTAGCTTAATGACAATCGTTCACATAAAACTGCATTATAATATTGCTGTTAAAATGCCACTAAAACGTCAGCCCCGGCTCTGCAATACCAGTTTGTTTGGATGAAGCTAGAAAACCTGCCATTATCCTTTTTCTCTCCTTAAAAATAAATGGGGTCTAAGGACTTATTTTCCAGCATCGTAAGATGATGACTTTGGTCCCCTTGTGACGGTTTGTTATCTGAGATTGCAAATGTGTGTTTTGGGTTCCTCCCTTCTAGATGTGGGAAAGGCCAACCAGTGCACCCAAAAAATGGGCAAAGAAGGAAGAGGAACCTCATGAAACCTGTTGTTGTGCACCTCGGTGAATGCTTGACCTCTTTTGTCTTCTGTGGGTTTTTTTTTTTCTTTATACAAGTAGAATTGGACTGGTCATTTTTTTCCCCACAATTACCCTGTTTTCCTTCTTTCCCCAAGTTTCTTTTTTACTTTCCTTTGCTGCAGGCAAATGCTCCAGCACAGAAGATGGGAGCAAGCCCTGGTGCAGCTGACAATAGGTAGCACCATGCCTAGGAAAATGCTGGGAAAAGAGGAGCGAGACACCTCACCAGTCGAATGTTATGGCTTTGCTAAAAGCATATCGTCTAGAGAGTCTGCCAACCCGAATCTGAAAACATCAGGAGGCTCTTGCAGGATCACCTCCTACTTTGTTCCAATGCTAATCAACCACAAGGTTAAAAAAAACCCCATCTTTCTCCTGCCAACTTTGAATATGTTGGCTTCAGCTACTCGTTTTGGATTCTTGGGTCTCTCTGCAGTAGTCTGGAATCCTTTGGTACCCTGTGATTTTTTTGCTTTCTTTCCTGGAGGGAGAAATGGAAATGAAGACATCTCTGGGTTTATTTTTTTCTACAAACTATACATAGATGTATACTTCTGTCAGCCAGAAATTTTCCTCGTCCTACCCTCACATTCCTGGCTCTCCTTTACACTATATCAAGTTTTTAATTTCAGGAAGGGGACTCTGGGCTCAGTACAGTATTCTGGTATCAATCGCTGTGCCATAAATAGAGCTAAATAACCTCCCTGTTTACTGGTCCTCTGCTTCCCTTGTCCAAGACCATACTCCTGGCATTTCTGACACTACATCATTGTAAGAGCTCACAGTAAATTATTTACCTGTCATATTCCCCCAACTTTTCAGGGGGCACTCAGTCATGAAACAATCTTTCATTGGGTTTATAAAGTACATTTTTTCTCAATCAGCTCACATTGCCAAAATTCCTGGTTAGAATCTATTACCACCTTGTCCTCACTTGACCAATTTTTGTGTTATCCACAAATGTCAATAGCACTGTTTTGTATAAAAAGCATACAACTGGCCTTTGGAGTGAAAAAAAAAAACATTAGAAATATGCCAGTTCAGGGAGATTTCTTCCTTAACGATTTCTTTTCCTGATATATCAGTTCAGACAGCTCTTAATCTGTGTGGTCTCTTGATAGTACATAACAGAGTTTCACTTTGTCTTTCTTTTAATCATAGTATGTTGGGTTACAAAGTGCCCCATGGAAGTCCGCCTATGTTACACAGTACAATTACTTGTACCAAGGAAAACTTGAAATCTCACCAAAGGAAGAAGTAAAGTTTGCTCAGCAAGACCTACTTTCCAAGGGAGGAAGTAAAGATTTTACTGAAACAACAGGAGAGTTTAAGTAGGAGGAAATAACTGCTTCAGCTGGTCTAGCCAGACTGGAGAAGAAAAAATTACCCAAAATCTTAAGTTTGTGATGAAGAATAAGACAGGAAAATGTAGTTATTTTTTGCTGGCTTGATAATTTTTCTAACATGGAGGGCGTGAAAGCACAGATCTGACACTAAAATGGAGATATAAAATGAGTGTGAAGTACATTTATGCCCACTCTGAATATGCTCTGTACAAATTGACTAGAAGACATGAAAATTATGGCCATGATGAATTCTTTACCTTGCCACTCTTCCACGCAGGTCTCCAAGACCCTGGATATATTTATGATCCAGACTTTGAACTGCAAAATTAGTTTCCACTGCAGCACCATCCCTTGTTCTTATTTGCCTCTCCAAAACCTGTAAATTCAAGACCATTAATGCACTTTTGGTTTTCTGCTTTGTGGTTTTTTTTCATTTCAAAATATGCTTCAAAGCACCATTTATAGCAGCAGGTCTAAAAGCTTGTTTTTCTTTCTTGGAGAAAGTAACAGTGTGTTTTTCTCAAAAATCTGCGTATGCATAAATAATATGTCCATGTTTCCCTTTAAAAATGTGCTTTACGTTGAAAAGTCTAGCACACAAAAATTAGGAAATGCAAAAATTGGAAAATTAATTTTACTCTTTTCCTCAACATCCGCAGTACAGTGCAGCCCATAATAAATAACGTACAGGGTTTTTTAAGTCAGGCTCCTTTCAACAGGGGATACCAGGTGTTTCTAGGAGGGAGGTAATATATGGCAAGCTGAGTGTTTTGCAGCAGCCTGAGGGCATTGCAGCAAGGCTTTGCAGGGTGGACAAGGCAGAGCAGAGATGGGCACAGGATCTGCCTGGTCTGCCCACGCTGCAAATGCACGAAAGCTTATGTCCCAGCTAATGCATCGCACTTGGCATGCATAAAAAGATGCCTTCAACACACATAGTCCTGCACGGGGCAGGTTTTGGGTCCAGCGAAGGCATGGACCTCCTGTTAAAGGGCATTACAGACACATACGCACAGCCCTGAATGGGGATGCTGGTCAGTATAAGCAGCTCTTTAATGTCTTGTTTTACCTTTATTGTTCAGTATGTGGGCTGATATCTGATTTATTGCACCGTATTATCTAAAGATGGAAGGAGTAACCACCGTGCAGGCTTTTCTGAAGTGGCTCATCCTGATGGTATCTGAATGTGTCACAAGCATTAATTTTAGGAAGCCCTCGTGCAGCTACTGTGACCTTTTACTGATACGGAGCAGAGCAGGAAATGATTTCTAAAATCCCCTGATTTTACTCCTCAGGATGAAAGGAGAGGCCTGGGGCTGGTATTTGAGTGTAATTCAGCACTGTGTAGCACTTCACCTGGTCAAAGCACAGCTTTCATCCTTTTTTATGCAAATACCCCATTTTTGCAAAAATAAAGTGGCTTTTACAGGCTTTTTATTTTAAATGTTCCCCACTGAGTGAATTTTAAAATATATATATAAGTAGGAAAGGACAAATATCAGGGAAAATTTCAACTGTAAATGCTTAAAGTTTGGCACAGTTGTTGGAGATGGGTTTGCCCATCTCAGGGGCTCGTCCCACTGCCGGGGCTGCGGGAAGGCACAGGGACAGCCCGGCTGGGTTTTAGCAGGGTTGTGCCGGTGTCCCAAGCTCATGTGTCTGGATGCAGCATGAGACCTTCTTCCCCTGCAGCCGTTCCCCTGCAAACAGAGTCAGGGGAAACATTTCCCAGTCAGCTGCAAACGGGGAAGTTGTGGTGGCACTGCCAATACCCCTGGCCATGAGTCCCCACTTCTCCAGCAAAAGGAGAGATATCAGCATCCATCAAAAGTGGGGCACAGGTGAGCGGGGAAAGCTGTAGTAACCCTGGAGTAAAATGTAGTTCAAATCTGTCATTTATGCAGTTATTCTGGAATAATCCTGCCCCCCCCTGCACAGAGAGTATGGATAACTGAAATACTGAGTATACCAGGCATTCCTATTTTTGTTCCATGTCAGAAAATAATGTTCTCAAAAGGTTGAATGTACTGGACAACTCAAATGTATTTTTGGCAGTGTATTTGGCAATGCAAGTCTGATGCCGCAAGTCCACCAAGACAGAGACACAGAACGGGACCACCGCTCCCTCGCTGGCAAAAGCAGCGCGAGACGCTTGTTCATTAGGATGGAAAGCAGCAGTCTCCTCTTTATCGAGGGAAATCGATATTCTCCTTCTCCAGCGAGTTCCCTAGGCTCCTGGCAGAGCTCCCGTCTCGGAGCTTGCCACCCCGACCAAAGGAGATCCACGCACACAACATCGTGCTTGTGACTGATGGTCGACCTTGGTCTGAATCCAACCCCTCAACTGAGACACCGTTATCTTACGGTTGTTATCAGTGGTTATGCCAGGCACGTCTCCCCGCTGCCCCTAGGTTTTTAGTATCGAAGCTTTTCTCTTGCAATTTGCAATCCTCTCCTGGGATCGTGAAGGATGTCTTTATCAAGGGTCTGGTCGTTTTCCACCTGGCACTAATTGGTTTGACATCCCTGATGCAGCAGCAGCCAGGGCATTTTTCTGTCTCTGGCAGAGGGGTGTGTTTACTTGGGCTCAGCTTCATTCCTGGTGGCAACGGCATGCCAGCATCTTCCCCAAAGCAGGCTTTTTTGAAGGATATTCTTCCTGCTTTGGGGAAGAATTGGAGCATGAGTGAGTCACATTTCCTGGCAGATCTTCTTTTTTTTTTTTAAATGCTTGAGAAATTGACATTGCTCCACCACTCTCATTTGCTGCATGCCAGGAGCAGCTCTCCAAACCTCCACCAAGTCTGTAGTGGCTTTGATTGACATGTCTCACTGTGCTCTTTTCTGTGCTGTTGGTGCTCTACCCTTATCAAATCCTCACAACCAAAATACACAAAGCAAACACGCACCTGAGATTAGGACCTAGAGAAGAGTAATTTACAACTGAGGGAAAAGATTAGATTTAGATGCTGATAACATCTTAGGCATTTTTCTAGCAAAACAGTCCTGTACATACTTGATCTGGATAGGGTTAGATCAATTGGATGATCTAAAAGAAGTAAGTGGGTTTATACCATTGCTTATTGCCATAGTATTAAAATCTTGACAATAAAATCAGTATGAAATGAACACAGACCCTAGTTTTAATTCAGATTAATTTCAGGTGAGCCATGATTGCATACTTCTTAAGATAAATGTACAGAAGATCAAATATTTCTCAAAGTACTTGAAAAACAGAATGCATTGTCAATTTAGTGGCATTTGTAAGTCATTTAACACTTCAAATGACAAAACAAATCTGTGGAGAAGTCTATTTCAGGATATTTTGGTATTTTACTTCTTTGGCCCAAAAAGTTGTTGGTAAATTTCACATACAAATTTGACAAGTAACGGCAAATAATCAAAGGTCTTTAGCCAGAAAAAGGGCATCCCGTGCATTTCCAGCACAGAACCATCAGTCAGTTTAAATAAAGCGTGAACCTGAACCTTCATTCCTGTCTGCACTGAGTTTTGTAAAAGTTTCAGCAATATTTGATTATGAGTGCATGCAGAAGTTTCTATAAAGTAGTAGAACATCTGCATGGGGAAAACTAACAAGTAATCCCAAACTTGAGTCTTGATGTTATACATTAGAAGAAAATAAAGTTTGCTCCTTATTTCCCTTGAACTCAATCTCCCACACTCTGACAAAACAGAAAGCAAATAGAACCTGAACCTTTGAATTAAAACAACACCAAAACCCATCAATCTGATTTTTATTTCATTTTACTTTCCTTTTTTTTCACTTTACTTTCCCTAGTCCCTTCCCTTCTGTTTTCACAAGTAACTGCAAGTGCCACTATACAAGAAAAATCAGAATTTAACTAAAACATAGCTGTCATGTTGAGTACTTTTCTGGTCCTGAAACCAATATTAGTACTGGATGGACCACACGCTAGAGCTGCACCACTAAAGGAGGGAAATGCTGCTTGGCATGGGTTACCTCAATGTCCTGGCTGAGCTTTTTAACGATGCTCGTAATGGTCTGGATGTGGTTTTCCAGCAGCTGTCGGGCAGCACTCTCCCCATGCTGATAACCTTTGCTTCCCTGGAGGTAGGAGATGATGTCATCTTTGATTCGGAAAGCCTGATGGAGGAGGAAAGCCGTGGTCCTCTCCTGGCTGTATAACCGCTCTTCCAGCAGACAAGCCCTGTCTCTGGGACGAGCAGGAGGGGAAGGGTCTCTCCTGTGAACACCAAAAACCGTGGTGTCATGCCAGTCATGGCAAGCAAGCCAAGCGATGTGACTATTGTCAGTGTCCTGTCCACAGTGGGACCAGTCTCGGCCCTTGCTGTCCAGATTGTCTGTCGTACCAGGGGCTTTGATGCTCCTGCCCATTGCTTATGCATCCCTGCCATACCACTAGGAATAACAACCTCTCCACGCAGGGCTAACATTTGGGCATTGGCCCCATTATTGGCCTTGGAGATGTAAATGACATTTTTGCAGCTATTAGGCAAAACCCCATACAGCTTAAGGACCTGGGCTTGTTTTCAGAGGCTTTGAGGTGCTTCCATAATATGTCACCATTGCAATCCTCATTTTAAGCTCTTCCTACTTCATTTTAAATAAAGGCAAAAATTAACATACCCAGTGACCACCTTCAAAACCACGCCAGTGGATACGATGGTGCTTGTGCAGAGAATCCCCAGGAACATGCCCTGGCTGAGAGAGGGCAGAAGAAGAGCTCATGCCAAGTACAGCAGTGCTTGCATTTCATTTTCCTTTGTATTATTTAGACCTACCCACTGGCAAGAAGTCTGAAATCCTAATGGTTTTCTTACAGCTACCCCCTCCCCATCCGCCTGCTGAAACCCAGGGGAATGAGCCAGGGGCTCAATTACGCTCAGTGAAACTGCATGTAAATATAGAAGAGAGGAAGGATGTCGCAAGAATCTGAAACTGGCAGGTACAGAATGAAGCTCAATTTAGATAGGCACAATCTGGAGTTTGAGGGAAACTAGAGTCACCATTTACTTTTTTGTAAAAAGCCAGAGAGAGATTTAATTACTGCAGAAGTTTGGGGTCGCATGTTATCCAGAAAATGAAGTCTGTTTTATATCTTAGTTTAAACCTGAGTGGCATATTTTTTATTTGCTCTCAATGCTATATGAAGTACCCTTTCATCACACAGTTTAGCTAAACCCTGTAGCTTAATGATGAAGAAAAATACCCAGTTAGTCATTTGGGAAAGAAGTCATACACGTTTTCTCTTGATCTCTGCTTTTAGACTGCTATAAATAGAAGTTCTGATGTAAAAATAGTTTTTAAAATAGAAAGGAGAAGAGAAGAGAGTTCAGCTACCCTACTCGATCAATACACAAAATGCGAAGATGACAGTTTAATGACTGAAGTGCGCCTAAGGATACTCTGCAACAAATTTTACAGCCATATGGGCTGCAATGACGTTCTGCAGCTGGCTTACATCTGTGTGCACCAGGAGCTACTTTACATTTGTCTGAGCAAGTAAGGTTTTATAATAATCATAACCTTTGGCAGCCATGAAATACCAACAAGATCTGAACACTTCATTTTAATCTCTTCTTGGTAAAAACTCGAAATACTGAAATGACTGGCTGAGGCTGTGTGAGCTCTCTTCTACTTGTGACAGCAGAAGTCACTGGTTGAAAACGAAGCATGTCCACAATCTCTTTTTTCCCCTTCAGTTTTCAAAAGCATCTTGTTTCTTACAAACCATCTTTTTTAAAAAAGTAAAAATAAGAAGATAATGTTTTAGATCAAAATGGTTGTATGAGAATGTAAGTTCTGCGAAGCCCACTGGAGTACAGCTTATCCTCCATAGCCAAACTCAAGACTTAGGCTTGAGGTCTGGTTACAGCAACTTGACAAGTTACACCATCTTACCTGACATGCCCATGACTATGACCATAGACCATAGTACATGTGGAATAGGACACCTTAACTCAAGGCACTCTTAGGTAAGTCAGAAACAAGTCTTACCACAGTGCATTTTTTGTGCACGCAGCCTGGCACATGCCCCGTGGCTCCGCTGGTGTGCAGCAATGCAAGACCAATGGCTCGATTTGAACCGGAGCCCTGCTGAGGAGTTGCAAAGGACTTAAATGTATGACCCCTGAAGGTTTATTCCCCTCAGCCTCTCTGCCTTTTCACCTGCCTTGCAGCCAGTTTTCTCCTGAGGAGTCCCAGGGAATTCCCCTCGGACCCTTCACAGGTACCCGAGCTGGTCCAGTGACACCCGTGACCAGAAGAGATGGCTTTTGCTCTCCCACCCTTCTCTCCTGTTCTTTCCTCTGCTCCTTTTCTCCACTCCCAGTCACCCCGTACCATTTCTGCACCCAGATCAGCACAGGGGGGAGAGCTGAGGAGGCAGCGGAGGAAAAAAAAAAAATGCAGAAAAACCTGGAAACCAGCGGTGACTCATCAGGCTAACGAGATGTTCTGCTGTCACGATCACTGTCTCAAGCCTGCAGGACGCCTGCCACAGCCAGCACCCAAACCCAGGGGACTTCTGAGCTTTTTCACGTCACTGGCCCCGAAGCCCACCCAGCTGGCCAGACCCCAAGCAAGATGTCCTTGGCTTGGAGTGTGTCTCTAAATGCGAATGTCTGGGAGCATGGGAGATGGTCACCCCGCGTCAGCTTCCATAAATATCTTCCCCCTCGTTATGAGGCTGCGACTGTCCTCACCCTCTACCCTCTGTCACCTTGTGTCAGTTTGAAGGCTTCTATGCATAATCAGGGCAATAAAACACCCTCAATCCTCTGTTGGCACCAGGAGATTTACCAAAGATTTAGATCCGTCGTTTACAGAAATTAACTTCTGCTACAAACCTTGTTGGCCTTCTACTTTAATGAAAATTTTAGACTTGATTTTGTTTGGCTATAGTAGAACTAACATGGATTTAGGTGGTCCTAGCCACTTTGATTTATTAATGAACTCCTTCAAAAGAGCTGCATGTGTGCAATAAGCCAACCCTGCATCTACCGCTGTAAACACATCAATTATTATTATCAGTCATAATTAACTGCTGAGTGGAGAAGCCAAGAAAGTTTTCAGATTCCGGGGACGTCATACCCTAGAAGTACTTTACACCAGTTGCTCCTCCCATGTCAGGATGCTTTCTGCAGGCAAAGCCATCTCCTGTGGCTCAGGGCCAACGCAGATGAGATGCTTTATCCTCCAGCTGAAGTGCTAAAGCATACATGCTAATGGCCTTAAGTATCCAGGTACTACCAGCAGATATACTGCTAGAAAATGAAGGAAGCTGATTGAATAAGAGCTCCCTGGCCCTGGATAAGCTGCAGTAGCTGTTCCCATGAGACTGAGGTTTAGAGAGCCGGGAGGAACCGGCTGTATCAGAAGACATCCCAAACCCTGAGCTCAGGTGCTCGTGGGACCTTCAAGAGAAAGCATGTCAAGCAATTGAAAGAAGAAAACAAAGTGGGAAAGCAGGATTAGTTGGATCAGATCTACAGTCTGGGTCTTAAGACTGAGGCTAGCAGAGATGACGGGAGCTGGATGGAGGTGGGAGGAGGAGAGCTAAGTTAGGTGAAGGCAATATGGGTCACACTGCTCTCATTTTATCCAGAAGAAAAATGAAAGTGCCTCTCTGTGACAGCCCCAGCCTCTCTCCTACCCTTGATAAGTGTTGCTGGAGAGGTACAGAGGCATCTGAATGTCCCGGTGCAGCTGACTGCCATATTCACGTCTCTCTTTTGGAAATCTCCGCAGGCTGCTGGAGAGCACGCTCCGACCGCGCAGAGCCCCATTCAAAACGCTGCTCCGTGAACAGACCGCAGTTCCCGAAGTCCGCTGTTTTACAGACCCTTGCCAATGTAATCCCTCTTCCTTTCCCTGTTTCCCGTGAGCTTTCCCATCCCTCCAGCTGGGATGCCTTCAGTTCCCAGCAGTGCCCCTGCAACTTTCTCTCCCTCCCAGTAACGCAGCCTGCAAATCTGCTCTGCCAGCCCGGAGGCAGCACGCCTGTGGCAGCTGCAAGCTGCGTTTGCAATTCTGTGTGCTGCTGGTCAGAAGACCAAATAAAATGAAATAAAATTAAATAAATGACCCTCACTTCACACTGGAGATCAGCAGTGATGCTTCTCTGCAGCTCTACAGGGCTACTGATTCTCTCTAAACTTGCAGGAAATTCAAACCTTTGAGCACTAAGCTTTCATCAAATCTGTTTGAAAAGCCCAAGGAATTTAAAAAATGGTAAAAGCAGAGCAACTTCACATTCCTCAAAAAGCAGACTTACAGCAATGCAGGGATACTTGCAGGGAACTATTGCATATAGGGAGAAAAAAATTTGAATGGGGCAAATACTTCTGGGTGCTGTATTTCCTGGATTTTCTTTGTTTATTTTTGTTACTACTGAGAGTGCTTTAGTCAAAAAAAAAAAAAAAAAAAAAGGAGGGGCATTTGGCTCCTAGCAAGTAACTCCGTTGTTCTACCAGTTAGACTATAAGCGTTTCCTAACAGACTTTTCTGGTGGCACAGCTGCAGTTTCAACTTTGGGAAACCAAGTTTAAGTCAGTGGCCTGCAGGGTTAAAAAGACTGCAAGGAAATAACAAGAAAATTCAGAGGAGGAACATTTATAAATGTGACATCAAGGGCAGTTAATCAAATTGCCATTACTTAAAGTTGTTCCCTCAATTCTATGAAAAAAAAAAGAGTAATCTACCACGATGGCACTTCACAGTCGTGAGTAGCCAACATGCGCCTTCAACCCGCATGAACCTTGAATGTTCTCAGTAGGTGCAAATGCATCCTCATTTCTCTGCTTGTTCAGCAGAGAGCAGGCAAGGATACAGCTTAAGGAGAACCTGGACTTTTTCTGGTCAAGCTGCTGATAGGGATGTGGGAGAGAATATGACTAAGACCTAAACACAGAATACAGTTTTTGTCCGTTGTTCCAGGATACTGCTGCCATTCCTGACACAGGTACTTTCTCACCAGCATTTTCCTCCCTGACCAGCCACCTCCACCATCCCTGCACCGTCCTAATGTCAAAAAAGAGTGCTGCACTGCACAATGCTCACTGACTGAACGATAGGGCTGAGAAAGCAGAGATGTTCCGCAGAGCTGAAAAATATCTCTGGTCCAAGACGAGTTGTTGCACGACGGAGTTGATTCATATATTGCACAAATCATTATTTTTTGTTTGGCTTTTGGAAATCCATATCCAAGGGAGAATTTTTATAACCACCGACGGGCAGTTTGCCAGGGACTGCATGTCCTGAAATTTTCACCTGCTGGGGTTAGAGCTGTTTGCACTTTTGATGTAGGTCACTCTGTCCTTCCTGCAGTGTCACAGTCCTATCTTCTTCCCCATTATAACCCAGTTGCAGATTTTTTCCATCTCCCCTGAGAACCCGGGATTGTACCTGCTGTGCAAAAGCGCTGTTAAAAAATAGCAAGGCCAGTTTTAAGAACTGCCTGAAATGCACAGTAAATCTGGCCACACAGAGTGGTTTCACTGGAGCTATTTTAACACAGATCTTGAAAAAGCCTTCCAAACCTTGCAGAAATTTACTGCATAACAGTATAAATTATGTGCAGCTGCTGTTGCAATACAGTGATCGCTATTTACATCCTAGCTCAGTTACTTATAAACATTTCCCATAGTTCAGCATGGGAAAAAATGTCTGTACAAAAAAGCTCAAAGTTGGCCCTGTATCATCTCGTATCTCCTTTTCCCTGCTCACAGCAATTATCCACAGCACCTTCCGTGCTTGCAGCAGCTCCAGACACAGTCCAGAGAGAGGGAAGGAGCCCAGTGAGCTGTGAGACTCAATTGCTCTGAGACAGGTGACCTTGAAGAGTCATTGAAGCTAATAGCTTAAAGTGTCGCATTTTGGCCAATGAAACGAACAAACCAAAGTGTCAACATTCTAAGAAGAGTTCTTATTAGCTTATTCTCCCAGCTAGGGAAATTAGCAGATTGAATGTTTGAGATATGGGCTCGAGACAGTATAATTCCTCAAGCAGAATCCACACGACGCCAGACAAAGCATGGGCTCGTGAGTCTGTAGCTTCACGCCCCAAGACCGCCGAGGCGACGTGCATCAGAAGCAGCTCTCAGCATCACTGCAGGGCAGGAGCTCCAGCGGCGCCCAGCAAGGTCAGACTCGGGCTTGTGCTAACTCCAGCGTGAAATCAGTGCCGTGGCTTCACCTTCCTCGGTCATTGCGGTGCTTCTAGCAGAAATGCAAGTGCAGCATCTCTGCTGGGGAGGTGTGAACGCGGACAGGAGTGACCCATGAGAAGGGGGATGGAAAGGCAAAGTGCTGCGTCCACAGCCGTGCAGATGGCTCTAGCAGCTCTGATATGAATATGCATAGGGGTGGGCAGAGGTACAAGCCCACCTGGTAGCCCAACATTCAGAAAGCTCATGGTACTCATTGACTGTCTGTGAAACACTCCTGGTCTAGTGGTAGGTGGTTGGTGAGCGGCATGAGGAGAAGCCAGGAGCTCTGCACGTCCCAAGCTCTCCAAACAGCATGGGAAATCAATCCGTGCCAATCCAGAGGCACAGGGCAGGGAAATGATGGAGATCTTATTTCAGGCAAATACCTCCAGCCGGTTCAGGCAGTGAGCAGAGCAGGCTCTGGGGCAGGCCAGGATGGAACTTTTGGAAAGGGCAGTGCAGGCACCAGTTCACCACGGGGACTGAAACCCATTTTATGGGGTGAGGGAACCACAACGGTGCAGGACAGCTGCTGCCGTGTGAAGCACCACGTGGAGCTCCAGGGGAGCCTCAGGGGTCCTGAGAAAGTACATTACGGGGCTGCAGAGGTTCAGAACACTCCAGCAGGAACCGCTCATCTCTTAATAACAGCCTCTTCACCCCTGTTGTAAAAGGATGCCACAGAAATCAGCTCGCTGGCATAAACGGTCTTCTACACGGAGCAGTGCATTTCATAACCATGGTGTGATAACGGAGGTTACCACGGGAAGGACTGCAGCCTGGGCATCAATGAATACTGCAAGATGGTGAGTTGAATTTATTTATGTTGTTCTCAAAGTAACCTGCTGAATAAAATGATGGGTGATGTGACTCATCTTTTGGTGTCTAGATAAATTTGAATGTAAATAGTGATGTATGTCCGAGAATACTGAACTTAAGGTCCCTCTTCTGAAATTATTATGCCTTGTAGCTATGAACAAGCCAAGGAAAAACTCGTCAAGTAGTTTATTTTAATTTAATGATTTAATATTAATATATATTTAATGTATTTTTAATTTTTTATATGTATAAATGCCATGAATTATAAGCTGATTTTTATTTTATGTATTACAGAGCACTTACCTCTTTTCTACTGCTAATCAAATAAATCATTATGAAGGCTTTTGCACAAAGAGAAATGAGACTATAAAATCGGCATAAAATTGCATAGATGTTGAATAGACACTCTCTTACTTAACCAATACACAATAAAGATGCATACAATTCCCCATAAAATAAAAAGTACAGCAAAGTAATATGAAATGCAGTACTGTAAGTGCAGCACAATACGGCTACAATTTCAGTAGTGCACCCAGCTGCACCGATGCCTTTTTATCTCATGGGGCTGTAACACCAACAGGTAAGTTGGACCCGCAGCAGAGTGAATGTCTGAGCTCCTCCATTCCACCCCTGCACCACAACTCTACCGGGGGCTTCTGGCCATCCTGGAGTAACAAGGATGGGGATTTTGGGGTTGCTCAGCTGTTTTTCCATGTTTTTTCCTCAAGAAGCAGCAGAGCACAGTCTGGGACACAGGATAAAAGGCTGTGGGTGAAGGGCGGGCGACCAGAGTGGAGGTGAGCAGAATGTATTTGATGAGTTTAACTCCAGGCATGTTCTTTGCTAAAACCAATAACAAATGTTTTGCAGGATATCCACAATAATGATTTGTCAGTGTTACCTAATTGCTTCTGTCATGAATTAAATAATCCTGGTGCTCTTTTCAGCAATTCCTTGATAACGTCTGTTGAACAGGAGGTTTCTAAGCAATGATAACGATCTAAGGCGTTCAGCAAACGGCTTCCTCAGCCTGCTGCTGTGCTCAGGTCTGTCTCCTGAATTTTTATTTAAACCAGGCTGAAACATGAACTGTCTCTTCCCATACCAAATAAAACCCAGACAAGCTGGGATGCCTTGCAGAGCCGTGTTTAGAGTTGTTGAGTATACCGAGTACAGCGAGTACACCCAGTATCATTGAGTAGACCATTTTACAGCAGGAAAAACTAGCATCAGCGAGAACTTTCTGCAGAAATGGCTCAGACTGGGAGAACTACCAGCATGCTCTGCCGTTAAGCTGAAAGCTGTTCTCCAGGGGCAGTGGGTAACTGCTTGCTGGGTGGCTGAAGCCCTTGCCACGGCCACCTCCATGAAGCTGCAAACTGGAAAACTGAGAAGAGTCCACGGGGTTTGGGGATGCCCTTGGTAAGAGGATGTATGGCTTCAGTATCATACCATGCAGGCAGTGCAGACACTATGGCTGGAGTTTGAACACAGGCTTCAGGCTGGGAGGATTCGTTTTTTCCTTCTTGGTAGAGCTCTTGGCTCATCCCTTAACTTGCTTACATCAGCTTTCCTAAGTTTTAAAACCCTGAGCTCTGCCGTGATCATCTGGCTGGACTTCCCACATAACATGTTTCATCAAGTGATCTTGCAGTGGCTAAACAGAGGAGACAACCTTCAGCAATTGATCTCGAGCTGTGTTTTGACATGGGGATCAAATTGCCAGAACTGGAGCCAAAACCTGACATTTTATTGCCTGCCCACCACATGTAAAATTTTAACATTAACGATATAATTCTCTCATGTTTTTATCACCGCGGCAAATTGATGGTGCATATGCCTATAATTGTCTAAAAGCAGAGATACCAAATGCATGCAGAACATTTTAAAATAGAAAGCCTTTTGAGAGAAATCAGTCTGCAATGTTGTGCAGAACCTGGATTCAACTAGTACAAATGGTGTAATTGCAGGTATTTTCCCCCTTTTCCTTGACCAGTTTTGGCCCCTATTTACGAAAGCAAAGGCAGAAAAATAATTAATACTTGCAAGCACTTTAATTAGCTGGCCCTGCTAGTCTGAGGCTGCACATCTCTGCCTGAGCTTAAGGAGGATGCTGTCTCCAAATGTTTTAACTCATCTGTTCAAAGAAATCCAACTGCAGGCCTTATTTGCTGTGTCACTTAATCGTGTTTGCAAAACACCCCCCCCCCACCTGCCTGTGGCAGTTTCGGCACTGAATGAAAAACACTAGCAAAAAAGTCTGTCTTCAGCCCCTCCACCCTGGCCTCTTCCAGGGCTTTCCTCTATTTTTGAGGAGCTTTCTTTGAGATGCTCTGGAGGCAGAGTCTTCCTTATTCTGGCTGTAGGCATGCTCAGAAGATACAGGAGTGCTCAGAGAAATCATCAGACCTTCCAAAAGCCTTTCAAAACGAGGTTGGAAATTAGGATTACCTAAGAGGCTTGGCAAAGGAAAGGGTCAGAGGAGTTGTGTGTTATTGTGCATTTAGCATCTGGATGCGGGCATTCACGTGCATGGAGTGCTGGGAGAAGTTCGTGCCATGGACCTGGGGTACCAGCTCCTCCGCTGCCTGGAGCACAAAGTTCATCCCTAGCCCCATATTGCAGAAGGCTGGAACTCAAGTGACAGGTTCAACAGTTTTAGGTGGGCTTTCAGCACGCCCCAAGATGTTTTAGACATTTCTGAGAGTGGGATGCTGTCTGTGCCAACCTGGACTTTCTCTCCCACACCTTCATGAACACCACCAGATCCAGCAGGTTGGGGAAGCCAGGCTGATTTCCCAGGGGGAAAGTCTGATTTCAGATCCAGGAGGAATAACCTTTGCTTTTGTACAGCTGAATCCTCTCCATGTGGAGGATGCCCACAGGGATGGCCATGTGGTGAGGAAGGGGCACAGCTCTCCAGGCAAACAAGCAGGGGTGGCCTTGGTTTCCCACAGCTGCCAACCCCACAGAAACGTTCCTTTGCAAAGACAGCACTGAAAAGTTTTGTTAGATAGCGCAAACATGGCAAAATGTGTTGGCTGGCTTCAGAAAAGGTAGTTCAAAGAGGAGGATATCTGGACTGGTAAAGCTGGCAAGTAATCGCAGTTTAAAATCACATACACCAGGAAGAAATTCTGGTTTCAGTGATTCAGAAACAACTTTCTCAAAACAAGTATGTTTGCATCAGTGTTGTCAAAACCAACACTTTTGGCCCATAAATGTCTACAGTGACTTTAATACTGTAAAAACTTATATAGATGTTTAATAAGAGTTAGACTGGGTAATAAACAATTTCCTAACGTTGCTAATGAGAAATCTGAGTAAGCAACCATAACACACTTCTGTCTGTCTGTACGGCACTGCTTGCACTGCATTGTGAATTAATTGATAATACACATGGTTATGATTCTGTAAGAAAAGCAATGGTAAAGTGTTTCTGGAATTCCAATGTCTCAGCTGGTGCTACATACGTAACACCTGCTTAGGCAGTTCTGTATATAAGCTTCTTAATTAAAAAAAGTTTTTAAAAGTGTAGAGAATAACAGAGCTGCAGACTGAGGCTTCTTGTATAAATACCACCCTGGTGCCGCAACAGCACTGAATGGTCCCCTTCGACAGGAGCAACTGAAAGCCTCAGGAAAGCCATAGACGGTCTGCTTTGCCCTGAAACTGAGTTTCCTCTCCCTTTGTCTTTTGAAACTTCAGCTAACCTTAACCCCAGGCAGCCGGAACTCCAGAAGCAATTGCCAAGGAAACTAAGGTCATGCCCAAACGGCACCAGGCTCTGCTCCCCCCGCAGCCGCTTTGCAGGTTTGACAAACCGCAGACATGCCTGCTGCTAACCTCCCCAAAGTCCTGTCCCCAGGGAGCAGGCAAAACATTTTTAAATTAAAGTAAGGTCTGAAAGGTGCAGAAAAACTTGCCTCCTTAGCATGTTGCAGCAGAAGCAGCTGGGCAGAGGGGCCACCGGGTCCCCCGTCGGTGGGGAGTGCTGCTGGCAAGAGGTTTGTGTTTGCTCTTGTCTCCAAGAAACCCTGGTGCCTGCTCCAAGGAGGAAGTGTGCTGAGGATTAGAAGCCGTGTTTCTCTTGAATATCCCACCTATAAATTGCCATGCTTGAGTCATGATCTCTCGTCTTCACCCAGGAGAGGGTGGTGGGGCTGAGGAGCTGCTGCTCTCTCAGCCTGGCAGGAGAGGAGCCGTGTGGGGGTACAGGGGGTGATGAACCCCCCACCAGCAGCACTGCAGTGGCCACTCCATGGTGGGGGTTTGGCCCCATCTCTGGAGATGTGTGGGTCCCTCTGCCTCCAGCTGAGAAGTCCCCTTCGGCTCCACATTCAACATGGACCCAGGAAAACATCAGCAGGGTGGATTGCCCTTCAAGTGAAATATATGATCCCAGGTGAATAAATGACAAGTGATTCAGGGAGCATGTTGGCACGTTTGCAGATAATTTCCCCAAGACAAAGACCTTGCAGGGACCTCTTCTGAAGACTGTTGTCATTACTGTTTCCCTGGTAGTTGCCCTGTCACCATGGTGTACAAGGGCTTGAGAGATGATTTGGCAGAAAACACACAACATCGTTCTTCATTTCCAGGTGGGCTGGAGAAATGGAAAGCCATAGCCAACCTAAATGAGACGTATGTCCAAGAAATGGTAAATGCTGCTGCTTCCACGTGAGGTCTTGCACGAGGGTAGCCGGTGGTAAGTTGTAAGGGCAAGTCTGCACGTATACGGTGCCTGTCATCATCAGCATCTGGAGGTACAGGGAGGGATCAGACACAAACAGATCACAGTGTAAATGATCGGAGAATCACATTTGACAGTGCTCTCTGTATCAGTAAAATCTTCCAGTATTTTGCTTGTGTTATGCAGCATGGATGTGCAGGGGACAGCACAGAGCTGATCATGTCAAGATGCAAAACACAAAACGACAGTCCCTTCCTTTTTGTTGATGCTTCTGCAAATAGAACATGACTGTGATTTTCTACAAACATATGTCAAAAGCAAGAGCTGAATACGTAAGAAAACTAAAAGGCCCTTAAGGAAATATCGCTGAACATAGGCTGTATTTTAGCTTGAGAAAACAGCCTCCAAATCAGTTTAAATCCTTCTGTGGCACTGTAGAGATAAAGCATCATATACTGACAGCTGGATGGCTCCACTACAGCCCCCAAACACTCCACAACCGAACATCTGGGCACCCCTTCTGGGCTCTGCTCCAGTGAAAACGACCTGCAACACCATCCTAAGGTGGCATTTGGAAGTTCAGCAGTGCTGAATTCTGGAAGAGGTGAGAGTCCTCTCTTGTAGCACCCATTTTGGGAAAGATGGTGTGAAAATCAGCCTCCTGGATGAAATAAATATGCCTTGTGACTCCTCCAGAGGTGACACAACCCCAGGCAATATCACAGCACTTGTGTCTTCTCAGAGGACAGACAGCATTTTGCCATTAATTTGGATGGGGGGGAACTAAGTCCAAAATCCACCGCAACTGGCTGCTTCGAATTTGTCTCTGTGCCCTACCTGATTCCCAGGGATCTCCTTTCCTCCCTCCAAAATATAACCTTCTAGGACAACCAGAAAAGGAACTCCATATACTCTTTATCAGTTGCAAATGGAAAGGTATGTCCTAGGAGTAAGGATACTGCCTAATTTACCAACCAAACTGAAGGCTAGCTATTATTAGAAGCTCAGATCCATCGAGTACCAAAGCTTGCAAGGAAAGTTTGTGAATAGAAAATAAGATAAGAACCTGAATTAATCACCAATATATAAAAAAAGATATGTCATGTTTTCAATAGGGAGTTAAAATTATTTATGTACATTTTCCAAGACTCATTGCACCTTATTTCCAAGACTCTCTGTGCACCTCTGCAGCTAACAGAAGGTTTAAGCTACTTCTCAGACAGAAGGTAGATATATAGACAGATATACATGTTCCATATACATATATGTTTCTTTCACAGTAACAAGGCCCTACAGAGGCATAACAAGTAATGGTCAGTAATGGGATGGTAAGGTGGAGACCAGGAAGGCCCTGACAGCAATCATTAAAAATGAAGAGTCAGAGCAGAAGTTTTTCAGGGGGAGTCAGATGCTCACACTTAATTTCTTTGCCTCTTGGAAAAGGAGGAAGTGGGTTTGGGGTTTTTTTTGTTCCTGTTTCTCTAGCCATGGAGTAAATCTGAGCTGTGTTCCCAGCCCTGAAGAACTGTATTTTGGTGGCAAACAGAACCCAATAAACAGTGCTGAACAGAGAACCTGAAATCTACCCAAAAGCCAGTATTTTGCTTGTTGAAGGGAATCCATAGAGAAGTCAGAGTAACTGAAAGTTGTTATAAAATGTGGCAATAGCTATTGTATTCTGAATTTTTATCAGGGAATGACCTTGAGAAGTCCTAGGTGAACCACACACATCTGAGCTTTCTGGAATAAGTCCTCAACTTGTTGCTTTTGTAATGGATCCCACTGGTTTTGGAAAACATTTGCAACAAAACAGAGAGAAGTTATGATCGGGAAGTCCTGACTACCTGAGCAAAAGAAAAGCTTGAAGTAAATAATTACAATAATAAATCACCTTATTTACAGAACTGGTCTCTCCTTCATGCCAAGAATTTTTATTGCTCGAATCTAGTAGTGGAAATTCTTTTCCCAAACAGAAGAATTAAGAAAAAATTAATCACACTCAGATATTAAACTGAAGAGCCTTAAGTTACACTGGAAAATCTGTGTTTTCCAATATAAAGGATTATCTCTCTTAAATTACTTCTAAGCAGCTGTAGTAAGAGTTTAAAGATGTAATTTTTGTTAGTCCTTAAAATACATTGTTATTGATGTACCGCCTTTTTAAAAAGAGAAGTCCAGACTTGTACAGCATTGGATAAGGGGATTTTTTTTTTTTTTTAGCACCCCTCCCAAGAGGAGAAGTCAAGTACTCTTAACAAATATTGCTATGGACTTGCTTTAAATTCATTTGCACTGGAAAATATTTCAATGCTGTAGTGTCATCTGTCAACATCTGGATATTAGAGTAAATATTATTGAAATAAGATAGAACAGTCTATCCTAAAGCAGGTAGGATAGAAGGCAACGGGGTAGAGTCACTGTTTTCTTAAGTTAGTGACTGAAAACCCTGGTTTTTCACCATCTGGTTGGCAGAGCGACACACAAGCTGCTGGGCTGGGTGGGCAGGTCCCCGTGCTCCCTGCAGACCAGCCGCTAGCGTGAACCTTTAAAAGAGTTAACGAGAGATCCCCCTTTGCCCAGCAAGGGCCAGCACCTCTGGGGCTGGTGCAGTAAAGGAGTTTGTGTTGCAGCCCTCCACTGGCACCTTCAAGGTCTTCTGAAGATCTTGCCCCAACCCTTCATTGCATCTCGAGGCATTTCTGCTCATGCCATTTTGGTCAGTGGGAAGGAGCAGGAGGACACACACAAATACACTGCTACTGGTTTCAGCAGTGTTACAGGACCCTGAACCCAGAGGATGGGTTTGTAAGGGTCTGGTGTGGGTTTGGGTTTGTGGTTGCCCCAGGGAGGGCACAAGCGATGGGCTGCTGGCATCCGACGCTGCCCAGCAAGACCCTTTGCTGCATTTTCCCCAAGCGGCAGTAAGCTGGAGAGTGGTGTTCATGGTGCCTGTGACAAGTTGTATTTTCAGACAGATGGGCTCCCATGCATCCTGTACCTCAGAAAACTCTCCGGGGACCTGGCAGAGATGCCGGATAACCATGTGTTTTTGAAGGCAGACCCTGCACGGCAGGCTCCAACGTGCTATGTTTAGTGTGGGGATGAACAGATGGGCTGTTCGCATGGCGCGCGTGCAGGCTGGGTGCCCTCGGTGTGAAAATAATGCATATCGTGTCTAGACGGGGTTTAAATGGAGACAGGGAGGATTCTCGTGGAAAAGCTGCTTGGCTTTTGCCATGCCATGTTTTCATTGATGGTGCACTTCTAACAAGAAGGTAGGCTGCTCCAAAATCAGGTTTTCTTGGAAGCTGTCAGTTTAGTCTAACTTTCCTCGATTGTATCCCTGTGTTCTGTGTAGACAGTACTGTCTACTCCTGCATGTGGAGTCCTGAACCTGTATCTTTGTTTCTACTCTTCCCAGGTATCAGGACTTATTTTGATATTTTATTCTTTGGTAACTATCACTGCAGATTAGTGCAATTCTTTCTGTGTAGATAGTTCAATAATCCACAAAGTCAGTAAGAGCAAAAATAAAAATACAAATTTTTAATACTCATTTCAGTAGTGACCCATATGAATTTGTAAGCTAAATCCTTCCAATGTTATTTTAAGAAAGCTTTTATTTATGAAGCTGGAAGATCTGAGTAGCACAATGAGGAGCAGGCTCCTGTTTGTGTAAAAGAAATCCAAAGTTCAGAAAAGCACCCTGTGATTAAACCACTTAAATACAGCATGGCTAGCCCAGAGGTGGGCCCCAGTCTTGTGCAAACTGTGACATAAACCAGAGAGCATCGAGCAAGGGAAAAAACTCACAAAAGGTGATGAAGGTTTGATCTTAAAGTTGATGGCTGGTTCGATCTCATGGCCATGCGCAGAAGGAGGCGTTGAGCAGGCAGGAGCAGAGGGAGAGGGGAAGAGCAGAGAGGCTGTCGGTGGGAACCAGAGGGGGTGGATGGGTCCCGGCGTGGGACCCTGGAGCTCCTTCAGCCCCAAGCTCCCCAAAGTCAGCAGGAGTCCACCAGCACCACCGGGTTCAGGATAGGGACCCTGGAGAAACCCTCTGGAGGAAAGATCAGAGAGAATGACTGGTGTGGGAATCACGAACGTGCAGCCTGTAATTACTGAAGAGATTGGGGCAGGAGCTAAAAAGCTTACGGATACTTACTCCCCCCCCCCCCTTTTTTTTCCTTTCTTTTTTTTGGCGGGGGGGGGGGGGGGGGGGGCGCGGGGATCAGTTTATTTGCATCTGAATAGCACCGGGCTTTCAACTGCTCCAAAGGAAGACATCGTATTTGGCTTCAGCTGGGAGCAGCCCGTTAGTGCAGACCTACTCTGTGAACTCATACTTGATGGTTGGGGATTTTTTCCACATTCCAAATGCCTTTAAAATTATTGCTGCTTTTATTTCAATGTAAAATCTAGCAATTCTTGCTTTTGTAAGCAGGAATCATTACGTTCTCTAATAATTGAACACGCCAAGCTGAAAATATATATGTAGCAAGAACACAAAAATGGATAGTGTTAGTGGAAGTAAAGAAGATACCTCAGCGGATTGTATATGTGTGTATACACATTCAAACAGTGTAAACCACAAAATTCTCAAGTGTTAAGCACTTGACAATGCAGGTCACTGTGTGTTAAAACATCTAGAAGACAAAGGTAGCATGATAATACCACTATTCCTGTGCATCAGGTCTAGCGTGATGTGTTGTTTTACTGTTTTTTATTTGCTGAATGACTAAACAGTTATTCCAATTAGATTTTATGGCTTGCTATCTGAAGGGAGCTAATGCTCCACATAAGTAGGAAATGTTGTTTCAATTATCTTAGCTGGACATATGGTCATAATATTTTTCAGTGATGAACACAACAGAAACATTTACTAAATTCAGTGAATCAAATCAAATACGCTAGCATTCCTAACACAGCACAATAATTACATAAATACCACTATAAAAAAATCTTGCAAGAATATAACTGTTTTATTGCAATTAATTAGAGACATACTGCACATGAAATGTACTAAAGCTCAAGCTGAGCTATATACAAGTTATCATAATGAACAATTCAAGTTCTACTAATGCTTTTTTTTATTTGGTAAGAATAAGATGCACTTTATAAACAAATTAAGGAACTGGACTTCATAAATTTTTTTATCGTCACCTGACTCTTCTGAATGGCATGCTTTGCCTGAGGTCAGTTACATACTACCGTTGGAGAAATTTCATTATATATTTACATTAATGCAAAGATACACCTGCATAGCACAGAATTTCCCTGGGACTGTGGTCTTTTGCAGACATCACTAATACAGACTACTCTGTTTCTCTAAGTATGTTCATTTTTCTCTTAACTTTCTATCACTATGAAGGTGTTCTAAATTCTCCCAGAAAGCAAGAAACATGAGCAAGACTTACTTCTCAATAGCATGAGAGGGGCTGCAAATTTTTAGATCTTTGTAGAAACATGAAATTGCTAAATAATTAAGCCTCTAACTATTTTTAACATTTTTATCCTAATGATAGGATATTTGTTAAAAGACATAACATTGTGTAATAAACATAAAAATTGTAGGGATTAATCTAGAAAAAGAGCAAAGATATTTAGGGACATGTGTCAAGGCGTTTGAGCACCCACAGTCTTTTATTACCCCCGATCAATAGCGTTGAGTCTGCAGTAGATGGGCAGGAAAATGATTTCTGCACTATGTGCTCTCAGAAGTAAAATCTCCTCTGAGCATCATCCAAGACAAAGAGACTGAGAAAAATATTTGCCTTGTAGAAAGAAAAATAAATGTGCTCCCAGTTATTATTTCTTGTTTGACTTTAACTTGGATTCTTTCTAAGTGTGCTCTTTCAGCAGCATAGACTGCTGTTTCTGGTTTTATTACAGAAATGAGTGCACTTTCCTAGCTTCATGTATCCCTCAAAAAAAGAAAGATGCTGAAAGCTGCTTAATATTAGCAGCTCTAATGCTGATGAAATAGAAAAAAATGTGGCTGCCAACCTCAGTTAATCCTAAAAGGAGAACAACTATTGCAGCTATTACTGGGATTACTTGCATGCCGCGGGGAGGGTATGTTTGGTACAATGCTGTAAAAAACTCACAATGGACTAATCCTCATATTATCAGCAAAAGTGCTCCGTCATGAATATATGAGCTCTGCACATAAGATGTAATAAAGGTGTAATTTCACATTAGTGACATAGTAATGTTGTTAAACAGACTGTTTTAAATACAAAAAGTATTTGAATATGCTGTTTTGTAGTTGCTGTTTTTATCAATAATTTCTCAGTCTCTGTTTGTATGAGTGTGACATTAGCACTGGACATATCAACCCAAAACTATAAACTTTGGCCAGGTAACTAAGAAGACATGTAACAGGAATGGCTGAGCAGCTCTAAAATAGGCCACCTTTCCTATAATCTGTGCTCTCATTCAAAATAATTTGTTGTTCCAGTCAATGCTTAGGAGTGGAAAATGCTTTATGTAACAAAGCTCAGCACAATGGGTTTAAGTCTCTTTCAAAAAAACCAATTTATTTATCACCCTTCCAACCCTTGCTGGTCCTCATGGCAGGCAGCTGTGGAAAAGAGCAGGATTAGACTGGACGGGTCATCACCAGCCGCTGCGGGTAACGAGCTGCTCTGGCCTCGAGACCTGCTCACGCGTGTATGAAGACATCCCCCTGGTGAGATGTTGTCTATGCGCTTTAACTCAAATATTATGCTGCTTACTTAGGCAGCTGATTGTTTTTATCCCTAGTTTTTATTGTAAGTATGGTGTCACTATTATTTTAGAAATTGCAGTGCTTGCAGCGGTTGAGGTGGTGTCAGTTTTAGCGTGATCGCCTCTGTTGGTCAACACAACTTGTATTTCAATATTATTTCTTCAAGAGATTCACTGAAAGCATGAGACAGCCTGTATAAACTCTGATGCAGAATGACTCTCTTGATAGCTGTGGAGAACAACAAATGTAGTTTAAAGGTTGGAGTAATACAAGTATGAAATCATCACCACAGAGAGAGCAGACATGTAGTCGTGTTCCTCTGAATTGTCTTGAGACTCAACAAAATTGTCAACAAGAATGAGCCCTTTTTGGTTAGTGGAGAAAGCAGGAGGTGGCTCAGAGAAATGTATCTTGTAATGTAATTGAAGGAAGCAAATTGGCTTAGAGTTGATGGTAGAAATTAAATATATTTGGTTTGAATATTTTTCAGTCAAAAAATATAGAATATTTTGTTGCCAATAGAGTAAAGCAAATTTGATGGAAACTGGCACAGAATTCAGGATGAAAAAAAGCGCAAAGAAAGATAAACATAGGGGAGCCTGGGAGCATTGCCTAGACACCACCAACACAAAAGTAGTGAAAGCTGCCGAAGAACAGGGGAGCTTGCCCATTGCCATCATGCATCATAGGTGCAAGTAGAAGAAAGAAGACCTCTCAAATCCTGTCCCTGTTCCAGAAAAATAAAATGCCAGAGTTGGATATGGGTATCAAAAATATCAACCTTCCTCAGAACACAAAAGTGACTGTTTGAGCCTCCTAGGAGACACCTCTGAGTGTATTGATTTCACATTGTTCTTCCATTTATAGGTCTTTTTGGCTGAACATAGTGATGCTTAACAAGAATTATGCAATATTATCCAGAGGAAGAAAAAGCTGCTGTGAAAATCATATGAAGTTCTGCTGCACTTATAAATACTGCTTCAGAAGATCCTGTCTTTTTAGTTGATTTTTGTTGAAATTGATGAAACATGCTGTAAATATGAATTAATATTTTTATTGTACATAAAAGTATACTGAAGTATATATAATATACAGTGTAATGAAGATAATGTTAGTTAGCTCTTCTAATGACATGACATTTCTATTACATTGCTTTGAACATCTAAGGCCCTGTCAATGACAGATCATCGGCTTATGAAGATCAGAAAGATGTAGGTATTATGTAGTCAATTCAGATGGAGGTGTTTATTATTAATCCTCTCTGATATTTTGCTAAGCATTACTAAGTAAACACCATTTTCCCTAAAATCTAGGATATTTAATCTACTTACCACGTGTCAAACAACTTTTCAGTGAAACTATCGTTCCAAAAGAAATTGATGGTGGATTCCTCTAGACTTGTGGAGGCCACTGATCAGGCATCCCTTTCCATCTGTTTCTCTCAGAAGGTCACACAGGACATAACCAAAGGCAGTCAGGAGCCTCCTCTGCTGCTCAGGAAGAGCCGACTTATTCCCATTTCCATCAATAAGCATTGCTAGCACAGCTGGGGTAACCTTTAATTCCCAGTGCAAAGTACAAGAGAGAGGGCTACGTTACTTTTTCCCACCTGACAGTGACTTTCCAAAGATACGATGACAGTAAACATGGAGAACTGCTTTCAAAATTAATTTGAACGTTGATGCATTCCAGGCACAAAATTACTCATAAACTCTTTCATTGTTTTAACACCGCCTTATAAGTTGATCAATATTCTATACAGGAAATTTGTAAAGGACTGGAGTTGTCTTTTTTATGGCTTGTTTATGCTGTGCCAAACTGCGTGGTGTCAGGTGGTGGGGCCACACATTTAGGCAGATACTGGGTATGGTTATCTTCCTCTATGTAACAAGACAGTGAGTACCATTGTGCATATTCACTAAGGAAAATAGGTCCTGCATTAAAATGTCATTTATCATATTATTAATTCAGATGAATGCCTGAAGATGTCTGAGAAGGTTTCATCAGCTGCAACAAGAGAGGAGGCACATTAAAGCTCACTAGAAATTCCTCCAGATTATTGCTACTTTTATTGTCCTCCAGCTTGGCTTAACCCTGAAGTGCAGGTTGACCTGAATTCAGCTAAGAGAAATGTCATATTGACTTAGCCCAAACAAGCATCATCCTGCCTGCTGCCCACATCCAGGCCGGCTGCGCAGTCTGGAGATCTCGGTGGATGGCAGGTTATGTAGGTCTCTGCAAGGAAGTGGCAATTGTAAACAATCCCCTGTGAATTCTAATTACAGGAGCTGCAAAGTGGTGGTAACGATGGATGTGGACAGCAGGCTTTCTCAGCATGTGACAGTCTGCTTTTATTAAACAAGCAAAATCTGCTGCCTTGTCCACACATATTATTGCTGATCTCAGTTGAATGTCGCAGGGCTTTTTCAGGTGGGAAAGATGTGGATGTGGGTTCCTGTTGCAGAATTACTTTTGTAGCAGTGAATTTAGTGATATACAGAACAGTCTCCTCTTATGGTATCATGTACTCACATTGTATTTTTTGATAAAATGTAGTCCTTTTCCCAGTAGACACAGCCATCAACTTTTGAACAAAATAATTTTTGGCAGTATTTTGTGATTACTCATTGTTTTCCACCTGACTGTGGAACACTGAATTAATTAAGCCTCTCAACATCCCTATGAAGTAAGTGTTATATTAATTAAAACATGCATGGCCCCAGAAAGCCTACTGCAAGTCTAAGAACTCATATTGTAACAGAACAGAATACAGGTCAGCTTTCTGTACGTTAATGAAACCAAATGAGAAATGGATCTGCACACCAGCTTATTAAAGCGCTCAAAGTGAAAGGCAGATAAATGGCTTTTATGGGCTCTATTCCACACCATCATTTTCCATTGGAAATCCATACTAATAACAAGACAATAGAAAGAGCAAGCTAGAAAAATCTACTGTAAACCTTAGAATAAAAGGGAAGAATATGGACTTTCATATCCATCTATGGTTCTCTTTTGGGGAAACTAATTGGTCAGTCTTTCTTACTTTAAAAATAAAAATTATGCATGTCACAAGGAGCATGAATTTTACAAGCTGTTGTTTTATTCCTTGTGTTTAAAACCATGAGTGTCTCAGAAACAGGTGGATTAATTAGCTTTGGAGGCTAGCAGACGAGGGTCATGACAGACTAGGCATACTTCAGCATCCCACTCCTTGTGATCAGTGGTAAAGAACATTATCTTTACTTACTCATACTGTGTTTTTTCCTAAACAGTTTTCAGGCCAGCTGAACAACCTGCCAAGGGATTTTTTCAGAGAGGAAAGTTGCTAGTCTATAGCATCTTCCAACTCAGATGTTTTGCATCATTAGTATTACCCCTGGGTAGTATTACCACTAACCCAAAATGTCAGAGCTGGAGGTTGCTGTATCCTTAAAGCCCTTTAAAGTACAGTGTTAGTAAGAATATACCTCCCACCCATATTGCAGCACAAGGCAAGAAAAAGTAAACAAAAAGAAATGTTCCTGTGTCCTGTAGTTATTTTGGGGTTTACTGATGACACTGTGACTCCTCAGTAGATGAGATACTTTTTGGGCATATGTACAAGTTTTTCTTCACAAACACTGAATTTAGAAGTGTATTATTAAAAAATAATAGAAGTGTAAGATACGGCAGCGTATCTCTGGGGTACCATAACACAAGCCTCCACGAGACCTTTGGAAACAAGAATACATTGGTTTGATGAAGGCATATGGAAATACAGGTGGGACTCGACTGGGCTGCCCTCGCTGGCACTCCCCGGGCTGAAGGTGACCCTAAAATTCTTCTGGATGAGTCTTCTGTATGTGCCAGCATATAGTTAAATGCCTCAAGGTCAAGCAATCAGGCATGTGCATCATGGTATAGCTCTGCACATCATTATGTAAACAGCGCACACCAACCACCCTTCAAGAGCACAAAGTCTACAAAAATGAACATTGCAGTAGTTGCCTGTGATCCTTGCTTGTAGTTATTTGTACATGTATTTTAAATAAAACTGAATAGTTTTTAATCAATTTGTTTCATAGACTGTAGTCTCCATTTCAGGAATGCATTATGCATCAAATAATTTCCAGCAATGTTCAGTCATCCATTAGCCCTTTTGATTTATTTGAAAATGTTCACATCAACTTCATTAGACAAAAATTAATTTTTTTATGGTTAATTAACTCTTTGACCAGCTGTTGTCACCGGTTCTTTGAGAAAATCACATAAAAAGAGCTCATTATGGAAGAGAAATCATTAAACCTAATTCCTAATTTCCCACCAATGACTGGGTTTCTCATGGGTACTTTCAAGGATGAAGAAAAAATAAGCAAGAAAAAAACCACATCTGTCAAAAGTAAGAAACAAATGAAATACCTTTTGAAAAAATTTCTTTAAATATCTATGTAGCGTAAGCAAGCGCGGAAATGTGCAAGTGTTGCTTAGATAGATTTTACTTTTTTACTTTTCATCATAATATTCCCTAAAGTGTTCTGACACTTTAAACTTCTTAAATCTGCCACTCAGAGTTAAAATGTGGTATGACAGACTGTAGGACTGAATCCGACAGAATTTCTGATTTCCCTTGAAATGAAAAGGCAAAGACAACTCTGAAAAAGCAAACAAGTCAAAAGAAGAGTGAATGAGAGAGATGAAATAACACTCAGAAAGGAATAAACAGAAGAAGGCAGAGAGTAATCACAGTGCTTGAAAGGATTAGTGGGAGTGAAATGATGGAAAAGGTATGTGGGCAGTGAGAGCACTTACAATGTGGGTAAGAATGCATCATCACGGGAGGAATTTGGGTATCAGAGGATGAAGGCAGCTTGCTCAGCTCTCCTGTTTTGGGATGCTGTTGGAAGACCATATTGTGCTGTAAGGTAGAGCTATAGCTCAACACATATATGCACCCTTGAATGCTTGTTATAGCCCACATCTGCCCACGATGGTCCAAAGGAAGGAAAATACACGCTCACCACACTGCTCTGCAGGAACTGGCAGAAGGAACAAATCCCTTCGGGGCAGTTTATCATCCTGTAACTACTCAGCCTATAACAGCAGAAAGGGCAGCACCGTATTAACCTTGAAAGACCAAATTCTTCCTGTGCAAACCATAAGGTGTAGAAAACCTTTGAAGTAACACAGTAATTTCCTCTTTCCTTACAAAGTCCATAAAAGAATGGGTGCCAAGGAAGCCTCCTGTAGCACAACCAAATTCAGTTGGTCCTAAAAGAGAGGATCCATGCTCGTTTTCTAAATGCCAGCTACTTTGGCTTTGTATATAATTACAAAGTCCTCCCACAAGTAGCCTGCATAATTAGGACTGCCCCTTCACAGGGAAAGGTGTGGGACTGATTTGTCACGCAGCACAGCCATCAGACAACAGTTTTGCTCCTCAGTTCTCTTCAAAACTGGTCCCTGTTCAGCAGAAAACATGGCACAAAGTAGGGGAAACACAGGCAAACACTTCTGAGCACTGGGTTTACTCTGTGTACGTATAAATGCACACACATATATGGGTATAATACCACACATTTAGTGGAAAAAAAATGTGCCTTTATATAAATAATAGACAAATAATATGCTATTTATCATATTCAAGAGGTCGTTCTTTGCTTCAAAATAAAGGTTAATTTTTTTCACTTGAGAATGTTCCCATTATGGATGACGTCAGTTCAGACTACTATGTCAAACAGATCATCTTGCACAGATACACGTTTTTCTTTCGAACTCCTTGTTCTCAGCTACTTTGCTTTTTCTAAATTTCTGGTTTTCCAGCTGAAGTTCTCTGATCATAACTTTCTAGGCAAAAGGGATTTCTTAAATTATTTGATCAAAATAAGAATGCTGTTCTGCAAAGTAGCAGACAAGGGTTGGGAATACTTACTCTGCTGCTGAATAACTGGTAAATTTTCTTTTAATATCTTTACAAGCAAAGTGACTTTTATGTTCTGCAGAAAATTATTTTACCTGAATTGAATTATGAGGCTGCTGCCAGATTAGAGGGACAATTCCTCTCCTCTTTGACTACCCCCACTTCTTCAGTATTGTCTCCCCAGGACCAGGTAAATAAAAGAAATGCTCTGGCATCTGCTATGACCTTCTAGTGAACATGCTATAAACCTGAAAACCAAATTATTGTTCATTTGCAGTACCACCTGGATGCATTTCATGCAGCAGAAACCTCAACAGTATGAGAGTCCTCTTTGCATCTTCTTTACTTTTGCTGAGAACAGATTACAACAAAATATAGGGAAAAATCAGACTTATTAAATTTTTTCATTTGCAATGCATCAGCTATACAGAGATACACAGAGATAAACAGAGATACCCCATTGGCTCCCAAAGACAGCATAAATCCTGAAATGCTGAAGTTTTGAAGTAGGAAATAGTTCCGTATTTTTGTGTGCTGTTGTTAAAATACTTAAAATCAATAAGGAAAATGTAAGGCAGAGCTACCTCTATTAATTCCATCACCTTATAAAAACAACAGATCACCTTCCATAAAGTAAGCATGAGTTACTGCAACTGCGACGTGCCCCAGTGATACACTCAGGATGTATCAGCCCAGCTCCGTGGCGCTTCATAATTCAACAGATGGGAGTGGGCCAGAAACTTTCAGCAGCGCTTGAGTACTGCTTTCTGAGGCTTTATAGTATTCCCTGGTGCAAAAAATTGTTCAGCCAGAAGTTAAAAGGTTTTACAGCTTCATTTTCAGACTGAGTCTGTTTCACATCTATTCACTGATGTAAAAATCCTGTTCTTTTAATTGCATATGTGACAAACATACAGTAATTACAACAGTTGCTTAAACATGAAGACAATTACTTTGGTTTTATCTTTTATTGGTGCCTTCTTGTACAAGACAAGAAGTTAGTTAGCCTTGTCTGACAAGGAGCCATCTGCAATCAGTAATGAGTACGAAGAACGGTAAGCTATAGTTCTAACAACATATGAAGGAAAACAGGTGTTGAACATTAGTAGGTACACCGACTCTTGATTGTGTAAGACAAAATTCTGGGTTAAAGACTGCATTTTAGAATGTATTTGCTTGCAGTTACCTGCATGTTATGAAACAAACTCACATGAGAAGGTACATAGCCAGGACTCAACCTGCAAAATGATGCACACATTCTGTACGTTAGACTACTTGGATTTCATAAAGGTATGATCTCAGTCGCTTGTAGGCCACTTCCATGACACAGATCAGCTTCCTGAAAAATTCTGCTTGGTGGGAAAATCCCAAGAGCCGTGCCTAGTCTCAGTGATGGGGTAATGAGAGTTTGAGAGTAATAAACTCAGATGACAATTGCTTTACAGTAATAAGGGGAAAGTAATTTATTTGTGGTATGAGATTGCTACCATTTGAGAAGACTAGTGTTAATTTCATGTTGCTGAAAAAAGGATGTCCCCTGTGATAAGAACACATTCCTTCCCATGTAAACACTGTAGAAAAGATACTAAATAAAAAATAATTTTAACATTTAGAGGTATTAAATACTTACAAAATGAGCTTCAGGTGAACTGTATTCATAATCAAGCTCCAGCGGATAAACAGGTGGCTAATGGGACTAATAATGGTCCATAAAGTCTCCCATTTTCTAGGAGTCCTCCTCAAATGGATGGGAGCTCAAAAAAAGGTTATAGTCCCGTTGCCCAAATTGTAGCAGTTCTGTTGCCCAACAGCAACTTCATTTTTCAGAGCTCTCAGACTTGTACTTTTTGGGTTCAGCCCTCAATGTGGCCTGCAGTCTGGGCATTTACACATGCTAATAGTTGCATATGCAGTTCAAGTGTGTGCAAATATGAGTTGGTAGACAACGAGCCTGAGATTTTCAATGTTCAATTCAGAATAAAGAAAAGAAGATGTTTATTTTCTATACATTTCTTTAGAAGTTTGCATGTGCAAGCAGGTAATTGGATAACAAGTTACTACTGCTTGCATCTGTCATTTTAAAAGTCTAAATGCAAAAGAGTACCCCAAAAACATGACATTGCACTCACAGCTCTGAAAATCTGTCTGTCGATGAACATTAAATTCGCCATCTGGCTTCTGCGCTGTGGATGCCTTTGCAAACCCTCAAAAATCACTTTTGTTTGGTCTTGTGCAGGAACCTGTGCACCAGATGGCACTTTTATTGAACTTGGCTCTCAAGTAGCTGGCCACAAATTACTATGTCTTTTATCAATGTTGTAAAAATGTTGTCATTTAGGGTAACCCTAGCTTACCTTTGAAGCTTGTTACTCCCTCTTGATATGCAGAAGTTCTCTCTCTGCCATGTAACTTGAATAAATGCATTTACGAACTTTGAAAAAGCTGATATCCAAAAATATACAGTGAAAGCAAATGAACAAATCAAACCCATGAAAACTGTATTTGTTATGAGCTTCATATTGAAGTTATTAATAAAAAAAACCCCCAAGGTCAAAATTGTATTATTCAATATTATATACAAGGGAAATACCTATTATTTTGTGAGTGTCTTTGTCCACTGAAAGTATACTGAAAGTACAGTGAGTTGTTTCAAAGCATTTGGTCTAAATTAGAGATAGGGAATACAGACATCACCTGAAGGAAAAATCTTGCAATATAGTTGGAAAATTGAGTTGGTCCAGCAGGACCATAAAGTCTTTGCTTTCCAGGAGTCTAGGTAATCACAGGGACCCATTTCCATGTTATTGTTGTCTATTGCAGATTCTCTTTATCAGAAATGACACCTGCATTTCACATGGGCCATTTTACATTGGCTATTGGCTACAGATGCAGGCACTACTAGTTAGGTATTTAATTACTGATTTGCTCATGTGCATTCAGTCAGGTTAATATCGATCTTTAATCAATCAAAGCAGAATGAACTTAGGACTGTATTTTTAAGTGTCCCCACTGCATTTACATCTAAATCAGAAGTTTCACTTTTGTCTGCTGCTGTATGTTTTATGTCCCTAATGAGTACTGCAGAGATAGGTTTGGTCCGACAAAATCAGATTCATTTTAGCAGATCAAGTATCTATTGTTCAGGAATGGGCAAGCCTGTGGAATATGTACTAAATAGATCCAGAAACACGTTTCACGTATGTGACAGAAATCAGTTTTTTTGCATCCTGTTCCTTGTAGATACAAGAAACAGCTTTTTAAAGAGTAATTTACATAAGACTGAAAGGAGGCCCGTTGCATTTTACAGTGAAGAACCCCCAGTCTCGTCCATAAAGCTATGGATCCAGTGTGTGTATATATATGGTTACCAGTGTGTAAAATGGCCTGCGTGTGTGTAAGGTGTACTTGTGTTTCTCCCCCCACCCAGACGTAAGGGGGAATTAGCAGTCGGAAGCTGCTCCGTCTGCCACCGATGCACGGCTGTTCCCAGAGATGTCGTGGAACACTGGACAAAAGCAATGCCAATGTCAGTTTTCTGTGACTGCAATTATTCTTGCTATAGAAGCTCTAGGGTTTTAGACACATCTTAATTTTATATTGCCTTTTCCTAGAAATTCACCCCACAAATTATCCAATATCTTCTTTCTTTCCCTGTCCTTTTAAACTTCTTACTAACATCTTACCACAGATTCTTCATGTTAGTCTCTAGTCTTATTGCTCTCCGCTCCTTTTTCATTGGATTCTGCCTCTTGAACACTGAATTTCCTCTTTCTTGTTTCATTTTGTCTTCCTCATCTGGAGTCACAGAAGACTAATGACATCTGAATCTGAGCTATGCTTTTGAATCCCATCTGACTGAACCTTAAGTTTAGGCAAAATACATTTGCCTAATTTGCCTGCATGTTGTAGTAGGATTTTTTTTTTAAGATCTTTTATTAAAAAAACCCTAAACCCACAAATTGCTTCCTGAGATGATTATCAGTCATTCCCATGCTAATTCAGAAAGTGTCTTTTTTTTTTGTCTGTAAAATGCTCCCAGGGGAACAATGTCCAAAGACCCTTTGGAGAGAACAACTGATGCTGAATAAAGCCACTTGTCTGGGTCTTTTTTGTGATGAAGACTGGGCTGTCTCCAGCCTTGTTTCACAGAGTGATAAAACAATCTTTAGATGGTAATGGTTCTTTTATTATTGATTTGTGTAGGCTAGCTTTGACATATTGAAAGTCATGAAGTTCTATATCACACCTGCAATTCCCCAATAATCAAGTTCCTCAAGTTGTTTCTTTCAGAAAGCTCTAATACTGATCTAAGCGTACAGTGTAGATGTGGAGTTGCCTGTGTACATTGCTCTGAATGTTGTGTTCATCTTTGCAGCCACCAGTAACTCCTACATGGGGCTATAACAGATTTTTGTGAGAATTCTGATAAAGTAATACTTTATAAGTGAAATATCTGTGTTTATCTGCTATCTCATCTTAAGTAAAAAAAAAAGAAAGTTTTTTTCTTCTACTCTGTCAAGCACAGTGCTGTATTGTTTCAGACAAGTAAATAAGACACTTTTTTAAGCTTTACATATGTTACTAGTGTATTAGAACAAAACACAGCTGTGGCTTACACAAAAATACATTAAGGAAACATGATGAAAAGCTTCTTCATTTCCAGCGTCAGTCATTTAATGAGTCAGTAAATGTTCTCCTTTCTCAGATCAAATGCCATCCACATGGAGACAGAGAAACATAAATTATAGGGAAACTTCAGAATAAGATCTAACATTAAAAGCTTACTCAAATGCCAGAAGTCAAAGAGAAAATATCCAAAATACCAACAGGATGGTTAAGGTCCACAGCAGAGAAAAAGTTAAAAAATTGTACTGTAGTCACTTTAAAGCAACCCAATTCATAAAGCAATTGCGTACCAATTACTTCTCATTAAAAAAAAAAATAATTTTTAGCACTTAAAGTTACTAGTTAGGATCTTAAAACAAGCACTGCAGTTTTACTCAATACATGAGCTTCCCTGAGATTACATTGGAATATGTATTCATGTTCAATTGCAGTTCTGTTACTGAAAGAAAAGCAGGCATCTTGCGGGTGCTTATTGACAATGTTATGTCTGATTTACCTTCCCCAAACTACACTGCAAGAAACACCCAACAGTAAGCAGTAGTAAAGAATTACTGGATTCCCATAAGGCAAGCACGCCGAACGTGTCGGAGCGGGTGCAGAAAACGCACAAGAGGTGTCAACCCGACCAGAGAGGAGAAGAAGCACCATCTCGTCTTACCACTGTATGCTGCTGGAGGTTTGTCCGTCTGCCGCTTGGTGCTGTCTGAACTTCTTTAGATCACCTCCAAGTGTCCTGTCCCAGCTGAGGAAGCAGCTTTATTGACCTCCAAATCTGCTTCTTATCTCGGCATGTTCCTAGCAAAGCCCTGGCTAGATCTGGGGGACCCAAGGATGAGGGATCATGGCGGGAGGTGGGGGAGAGGACCTGCTCTGAAATTCTGCACCTCGACCTACAAGACGTGTTCGCTGAGAAGCAAAGAAGAGGCCGAGCTCCCTCAGTACTGGAGTATGGAAAGAGAAGAGAGAGCTTCCCCTCTTCCACCAGCCTGCAACCCTGTCCCCAGCGCAGGAAGGACAAGGTGATAACCTGGCTGTGGAAGACAAGGTCTCCCTGTTGTGCAGACAACAGAGCAGAGCGGTGACGGGGGGGCTTATTCCACACTCGTGCATATTAGCAGTTAGGTGTGCGAGATGGGATGTGCTCGGTTGGAAAACCTCCTGGCACCCACGCTTGGATGGAAAGCCTCCTGGCATTTGTGCTCTTTGTGGTGCAGAGCGTGCACCTCTGGCACGCGCTTACCAGTGTTTCTCCCGGTGAGACCTGTGCACCAGAAGCAGCACCACACAGGATTTCCCTCTGGTCAAAGCAGCACGTCTCACTCAGGACTAAGGGCTCTGTCTTCTGCCATTGCCGACACCTCCACCACAGCGCTGGCACAGCTGAGGGATACAGCGTTCTCGTTACTGTGTGAGCACTGAGGAAACAAATAAAGTTATCATTTGCTTTCTCTAGTCTCTGAGGGCAGAAGATAGGCTCAGAGCTATTTCTCGCTTTATCTTCCCAAATTCACTGATTCTGTCGTAACAGGGGACCACTATGGTCACAAGGCATCAGTGCATGTGACAGCCATAAAGACCTGGGTGGTAGAAATAGTTCTTTCCTTCCTGCCCCCTTTCCCAAATGTGCTTTAAGTTCGGATTAATGCAGTCACAAGGGAGATGATGGTTAACAGATGCAAACCAAAGAAGAGCAGCAGATGGCCTTGTCGTTTATCCAGCATGCAGGTGATCAGCAGCTCTGAAAGATGCAAAGAACAGGGAGAGCAGAAAAGCAACAAACTCGGGAAACTGTGCTCGAGCAGAGGCTCTGTAGATGTGGGGATGGGCAATACGAGAGTGACATCAGTAACTTCTGACAAGCTGGTAGTTGTTTTGGGAGTCAGGAGAGGAAAAAGAAAAAAAAAAAAAGAAGAGAGAAGCTCTCAGTAGTGAATACTGAATTGAATAAACTAGTAATGACAGCTACAAAAATGGGTCCTAGTACTGAGGAGGACTTCAGAGATAAAACATAAGATAGGAAGACAATAATAGCTCTGGAGCATCACAGACAAATACTGGAACTTCAGGGCTGTGATGAAAATATTATTAGTCTAGGACAGCTACAAGGGGCCAAGAGCAAATTGTCTGCACTGTGGCTTGAAACATGGGTTTGCAAAGCTGGGAAGGTGGCAGTCAAAGAAAATTACAGTTGAAAGGATACATCAGAACAAAAACTTTATTAGAGTACATTCAATTAGAGCACAGTTACACAGTTACAGAAACCTCTTTTGATTCTCAGTGCTGCCAGAAAATAAAAAAAAATAAGTATGGAGACAGACAAATTGAAAAGAAAATAAGCACAGAGACAGCCAAGTATTCTTTTATTTAGGTAACCCGATATGCAGTTATAAGAAAAAGGCTGAATTTACGGACAACCAAGGCACTAAAATTCTCAGTCAAAATTAAGAACCAAGACATTCTTTAACTTCATACCAGGTAACTTTCTATGTCCTTAGACATGAAAACAGCCTAAAAAATATGACCCAGAGGAAAAATCAGGCAGCTATATACAACCAGATTTATAGTTTGCACAAGCAGTGTAACATAGCTACTAAATTCAGTCCTGATCCAAGAAATTCAAAACATGACAACAGCAGTAGAAACGCAGACAACAGTTTTCCTAGAACAAAAGTTTTGCAAAGCAGGGGGGAAAAAGTTATGCAGAACACTAATCACTGTGTTAGGATGCCCTGGGTAGCCTCAAAGAAGTAGTAAAGTGGTTTAGCAAAAAAGCAGCAATTAAGTATTTTGGGAAATGCAGAGCAGATGGATAGATAAACAAGGAAGGTCCAGGGCTAGTATACTGTTGGATGATAGTATGTTCAGACTGAAATGCAGTAAAGAGATGTATCTGAGGTCAAACAACAGGGACAAACAGACATGGTACTGAACTTATTAAAATAACTTAAGATAGACAAGATGTGGGTTTAGGACTGACGCAATTGTATCTCCAGAAGTCCAGCAGTCAGGAAGTATTGCTCATTACTTAAAATGCACTACTTGACTGGTCTTATATAAGGCGTAACATAAGACCAAGCCAAAAGCTCCAAAGACTGAAAAATTAAATATTTGCATTCTGTGCCTGGAATCACTACAGTCTATAGAAGAATTTATTCAGGAAGAAACAGTCTGTACAATACATAGCTGTAAGTCATGTTCAAAACCAGAAAGAGTGATAATATGAGTTTACATAGTTTCCTTTATTATTAATACTTCCAGAATAGAAGGGAACCAAAGAAGCTATTTGTATAAGAAATTATAATTAAAGGAGCTTGACATTTTTGTGATTGAAGTAACAGAAAAAGGCAGTATGATTCAGATTTTATATATATATATATTTTTTATATATACATATATTTATATGTAAGCTCCAAATAATTCTCCAATCAGCTTTTTCCTTTCCCATCCCTCCTAATGCCAGTGCTAGGATGGAGGAGGAAATGGAGGACACCATTTGAGTCCTCCGCAATCTCTCATTTCAACTGGAACTGAAATTGCTCATTATGTTGCAGGACCCCAGTGCCATTTGCAGAATCAGGAGGTAGTTCCAAATGTGAGCATTGTTAATGTGAAAAAAACTCCACAGTGCTTATACCCCCTTGGGATATTACCAAACAAGGTGGCTGTTGGGAGGGGAGATAATTATAAGCAGAGATGACCTGTGAATAAGTGAAAGTTTAAGAGAGGAAAAAAATCATTAATCTCTCTAAATTTGTTCAATAGTAGTTGAAATAGGTGAAGTATATTGACTGTAAAGATCAATAAATATGCTGGGTATTGCAGTATTTGGAACTTTCATTTATGACGCACGTAGTCAGCTCCCCATATAAATGTACAGGGTCAACAGGAGACACCTGAAAGAACAAGGAGTAACAGAGAAAAGAGCTTACCACTGGTGATAACTTCAACAGAGACGTAAAAGCTGTCAAGGACTACTGCCAGAAAGATGCACTCTCAACATCTGAGATGCTTAACATCCAGACAAACCTACAGAGACGTTTTTTTGACCAAAGGGTAAAAATACAGAACAGTGACAAAGAGTAAAACTGTTATAAGAAGATTTAAGAGGCACTGTGTTAAGGTGGCTAAGGAACCAGGCAGGATCTGAAGGATGAGATGCTTAGCAACAGAAGATGCTATAATAAGATGAACATGGAGAGTATCTACAGTTTTAAAACATATTTTTTATTTCTTTTTGTTTCTAATGCTAAGATAGATGACATTCTGGTTCTAAGAAGACTCAACTCAGTGGCTGCTGTCCGTGCAAAGGAAGGAAATAAAGAAGCCTGAACGTAAAACCTGGAGAGGCACTGGTCCCAGCCTGAGAGAGAATCGTGACATTTCCCTGAAAGCTAGGCAAAGGCCTAAAAGCAAACCCCTTAGAAAGAGCTTCCAGAGGGATTGAATGGGGAAGGAGCTCCAGCTGGCCCTGTAACCTTGACAGATACTGAAGGAAACACCAGAACCTGATGGATGCTGAAGCAAACATTAAAACCTGTCCTAAGGAAAACATTGTGGAAGAGTGGAAGCATTTCAAGGGTTACCCATTGATCTAACAGATTATGAACTTGGAATTTTGCAATGATATAAAACTACTTGGGTCAATCAGCAAAGACAACTTTAAAAGTCAACATGACTATTAGTAGTGAATCATAAGCACTGATGGTTTTACAATACAGGAATAAAAAAACAAGGCTGAAGTTGAGATGAATCACAGAACAGAAAAGAACAATTGATGGACATATTTTGTTGTGCAAAAATACTTGTCATGCTAGCAAATAAAGAATAGACTAATAGAAGAGGCCAAAATAGTTAATACTACAATTCTGGAAGAGCCTACAAACATTTAAGGATATACATTTTTTTAACGGATATTTGTTCATATTATAAAATCAGCACAGATACAATATAAAATAGGCAGAGGGTAGTTTGAAATCTTGTATCACATGTAGACTTGGTTGTCAGTGTTTATACATATTAACTGGGGAAATACTGAAGATGTCAGACAATTTTAGAATAAATTAAAGCTTTAGAAAAATCTCACAATTAATATTACAATTTAGCACTAACATTGCAATTTAGTACCAATGTTAATGAAGAAAAAGTGAGCCAGAACCCACTTCAAGGAAAAGTGCTGTAGTATGGGGTAGTATGCTGCTTCTCAGTTGTGAGAATGTCTTGCTGGATTTCCCACCAGTCTAGACCAGTATATGGTCTGACTACATGGTTTGGAGTGCTGCACGTGGCTTACGATACGCCGATGCTATGACTTTGTACTGACCAGCAATTCTGCTTTTCCTTCCCTTTAGTCCCAGGGGCTGCGTTAGACCTTCCCACACATGTTGTTAGAGGAACTGTGTCAGGCATCAACACAGATGATTAAACAAATAGCTAAGGAACATTAGCAGAAGGCTAGCAATATGGTTAAAATATTAGAGACAAAGACATACACGAAAGGAAGGGAAATCAATCTCCAGTAAATTGACTCAAGTTCTTGTAACAGTGCGTCCTATAATCTTCATGGTACTTTGCTAGCATATAAAGGGTGTTATCTCACTTCAGGAAAACATTTTGAAGCCTGCACTATCCTCGATAAATGGCTGAACCTGTATTGTCATTGCTATACCCAAAAGACTCAAAAGCTGGTTAAAAATATTCAAAACTGCACTAAGACGATGAAGCATTTTGCAGAGCTAAGTTGCGATTGGCTTTGTGAGATGCTATGTTTTGTCAAATTAGAAGAGCCATATGTGGTAGGAGCATAATTATCTGTATAAAATCCAAGAAGAAATGTACTCATTACTGTGTACTTGTGGGTGAAGATAGGACTTGTAGTACTGCCTATAGCTAAGGTTGCCTGAAGCTTCAAATCATATGACATGGTTTCAATGCTTTTGAAATTTCAAAGGTCTTAGCTATTCTGGCTAAAATGCTCTATGCTGGATTTCTGTCTCATGCTGAATCCCCGTTAGAAAGTTTCAAATAAAAATACTTTAGCCACGGACAAGAACAGTTAAAGAACACGTGGTTGTCTGCATAACACAAAACTTCTTACAACAAGTCGAGGAGCAGTTGCCTGAGATACCACTTAGCATGACAAGACCTGAAATTCATCAGTGGGTTGCCTATGTCCCCTTGTTACTGTGGGGGAAAAAACAAGCTAAAAACAACATTCGAGGCTGTACTTAAAAATAGCATTATAGACAAGAACTTTGCCATTTGAAACATAACTCAGATGAAGAAAGGAGACACAAATTCATAATAATTCAGACTGAAGAGACTGTGAGAAAGAATAAGACAAAATGACAGCAGTGAACATGTGCAAATGATGTTAAATGTGTTTCCAGGCTGAGGAGACCAAAATCATGTTCAGCCTTTGAGCCTAAGGCCATCTCCAGTCAAATATTGCCTCCATAGTTGTCTGGTATGTATTTCAAATTATTGCCAACTTTACTGTATTTTGAATTCTGAATGATGGGAGAAGGGAAGGTGTTTCAAAAGGAGGAGTTAACTAAGAATTTAAGTATATTTCCAAACATAAATACATATAGGTAATAATGTAAATATCAGAAGCTACAAAGTAACATTTTTTTTTTCCCCAAGAAATAACCAAAACCAAACCAAGAGATTTTTATTTGATCTAAATCACTGGAGAAATTTGGGGCTTTGGGTCAGTTTGCAAGCGTGTTAGAAAATAAATGTTACAAAAAGCACAGTGCTTAGCACTGAGTGGTGCATTCATTCTATCAGTTTAAATTAAACTAATTAGCGTAATGACACATATAGATAGATCAAATACAGTTCTGAGGATACCGATAGTTGCTTTCCTCAGAAAACGTTCTTCCTTTTTGACATGTATAATTGGTATGTTGGAAACAAAAAAAACATTCTCTACTATGAATCTCCTTGGTTTCATATTTGAAATACCGGATCATTCTTTTTTTTTTTTTTTGGTTTTACGTTCAGTTTTGTTTTAGCTTACAAAACGCTGAAGCAAAAAGGCGTAAAGAAATGTTTTCAGATATCCTTCTTTTATTTCTAAGGCTAATAAAGGCTTATTCGTACATTTTGAAAAGTGTCATTCCCACCTGTACAGGTGTTACATCCATTTTCTTGTTAAATGTTGAGATTTCCATTTGAATGTTGCTTGAAGTCTTGCTGTGATCTTTCTGCCAGGTTGAGCTTCAACTTTAATAAACGACTATAGCTCAGAGAATTCAATGTGCAGAATGACTCATTTTATTATAAAACTGTTTATGGTGAATTGATTTGAATTAACTCTAGAATAATCCCGCTCTGCCTGTTACAGTGTGGCCATATACTGCCTTCTGGTCCCAGATCCACTTCGCCCCCAGGACAATGAGTGTTTCTGCAACTAAACAGCCTAAGCTACTTTGACCTTTTTCTTTTACAAGCAAATCTACTTTCTGGTTGGATAAAATGGACACGAATTAGAAGGACTTGGAAATGATGATGTAATGACACAATTTTAATGTAAGGAAAGCTTATGCTGGCTTTTGTGGAAGAAAAATCAGGAGGCCTGCCAGCAGGTTATTTGGGACCACTCAAGGCACGGGTCATGTAAATGCAGCACAGGCCAGACTGAAAACACCCGTCTGCAGTCCTGCGGCTTGTGTCCACTCCTCCCAGAGGATGAGCTTCCCTGTAGTATTGCACTTAGGAGATTAGTTGCCGTAGTGAATACATCTGTGCAAATAACAAATTTCTGGTCCTTTTTTTGATAGGAAAGTGTGATCACTGCTGAAATAACTCTCATTTCAGAGTAGTTCAGTATTTTGTCAAGTAAGCAGTTCTTCTGAATACAGTGTTGTATTCTTCCTATACCTCTTGGCTTTGTGAAAAGAGTATTCACTCTTCCATAACTTTAACAGAAATTACTCTTTACCTGAAAAGCTGCTTATTTCAGAGCTGTTTGAACCATAATGGGAAAATAAAGAATAAAACACTAGGCAGATACATATATTGAAATACTTCTTTAAGATAGCCTTTGTCACTCCCCCCAGTATAGATGAAGAACCAAATTCATCTTTTACTCTTTTGATTCCTGCTCATTGAATAAATCCATTATTTACAAGAAAGTAAACCTTTTAAAGAGCTTCCGTTTCAGCACATTTCTTCTTTGATTCAAAGATGGCATCTCGGAAACTGAGAGACATGAGCTTCCTCCAGGCCTTGATCCACTTGAGCTTTGCTATCAGGTGCTTTCGCTTTTAGGTGGCTAGAAGCTGATTATTTGTATTCACTTCCAGGGATCAAAGTAGGTTGACTTCTCTGTGATTTTTTTACCGTCAATTTTTTTTTTTTTTTTTGACTATGACCGTGTTTGGCTTTTTCTGGTCCTGAAATGTCACTTATCTGACAGGACTTCTCAAAAATAATCTCCAGTGGTTCAGAGGTTATTTTGGCTATTTTCGCAACTATTGTAGATTGAATTCCCAAGGCCCTGGTGATTTGAAAGCATCCGTTTTATCTCAGTACTTTTAATTTGTATTCTCCCTGTTCTGTTCAGCAAAAGTCCGATTGTCAAATGCCTGGCTGCAAACTCTTTGGGAAAAGCTGAACCAGAACAGAGGTGGCCAAATCCTCGACGGTGTAAAGAAGCGCCTTTTGAAATGAAACCCAGAAGTACACCGGATAAAGGTACGGTTTACTGTATGCAAGAAATATTTATTTTGCTTCAGTCTGTTTCAGGAATGTGGAAGCCTGTCCTCAAATAGTCCTGCTGCTATTGTTTTAATTAAAAAAAAGAAACTTTAGATAGTGCTCAGCATCCAAAAGCGCAGCGACGGGGCCACTATAGCAGCGTGCCACGATGAGAGAACAATGTAATTATTTACAATTCTCTTTTTTTTTTTCTTTTAAGGAAAAAAACAGGAGGGTGACAGATGAGCTGAGGTTTGTTTTTTTTTTTCCTCCCACCCCTGCATGCTCTGAGGAACCTGCCCGGCGGGGCTATGCCTTCTTCCTCCCCACCTGCCGCAGGGACAGCGTTTGCCCACGGACGGGCGGTGGGTGCCGAGGCCGGTGTGGAGCCGGGAGGGAGCCGTCCGAACCCAACCTCTCCCCAAGGTCACCGCGGGACGGGGCCCGATGCCCGCCCTCTCTGCCTCCCGCACGATGCGACCACCACCAATGCAAAGCAAAACAAACCCAGAAAAAACCCCAAACAGGTGGGGACGGGGGAACGGGGTAAGCCCACGCCCGCTACGTCCCTCACATCGCCCAAGGCGAGCCGCCGGCAGCCGCTCCGCGCCCCGCCATTCACTTTTCGGCCGGGCTCCGCGCCCCTTGCGCAGCCCGGCTCCGCGCAGCCCGCCCCCGCCGCGGCCACCGAGGGACCGCCCGGGGCGGTGGTGGTGGTAGCGGGGGTGGGGGGTGTCACGGCGGCAAACTTTCCGCCTGGCGAGGCCGGGGGGGAGGCTTCGTCCTTCCTTTAACTTCCACGGCGCGGCTCCTGCCCCGGGTTCCCTCGGCCGTGCCGCGCTGAGCCGGGGGGGGGCGGCGCGGTGGAGCCCCGCGCTCGTCGTCGTCGTCGTCGCCGGCGGCGGGCGCCGCTCCGGCCCGCCCCGTACGGGAGTGAAGGCGCCGGGCTCCGGCGCTGGGCTCTGCTGCTGTTGCTCCCGCCGCCGCCGCCGCAGCAGCAGCAAGAGGAGGATGGAGCCGGGCAAGGAGCCCCGGGTGGCCGCGGGGGGGAAGCCCGGCGAGCCTGAGCCGGCGGTGTCCTTCCAGGCCCGGCTGTGGAAGAACCTGCAGCTGGGGGGCAAGGGCCGGAGCGGCGGCGGCGGCAGCGGCGGCGGCGGCGGGCGGGCGGCAGCCGAGCGCCGCACTGCGGGCCCCCCCGCCCCGCCGGCGGCCAGCGGCAAGGGAGTCCTACCGCCCGGCGCGAAGTGGAGCGGGTTCAAGCGGCGGAGGCAAGTGCTGGACCGCGTCTTCTCGTCCTCCCAGCCCAACCTCTGCTGCTCGGCCGCCGAGCCCCTGGAACCGGGCGGCGAGTCCGGCTCCGCCCTGCGCCGCTTGCGGGAGCACCTGCTCCCTCAGGGCAAGGGGCCGCCGCCCGGCCGCCGAGAGGAACCCGCCGCCGGGGATGAGGGGCCCAAGGGCGGGAAGGAGGGGCGCCGGCCCGGGGCGCACCTGTCCCACCAGAAGAGCTCTTCGCTGCCCAGCACCGCCTGCCTGGAGCAGCTGCTGCAGGGTTCGCCCACCGCCGGCAGGAGGAAGGAGCAGCGGGCGGAGGACGGCGACGGCAGCGCGGTGAGGGTCGACCCCCCCCTCCTCCCCTCACACACACACACACACAGAGCGGGGTCGGGCAACCGGGCAGCGCCGGCGGCCCTCGGCGAGCGGGAAGGCGGCCAGGGGGGAGGCGAGGCGGGAAGGAAGGTGGTCCCCGGGGAGGCGGGAAGGGAGCTGAGGCAGGAGGGCGGCTGCTGGGGAAGGGAGGTGAGGTGAGGGGACAGGCGGGAAGGCGGCCGCGGCCGACGCTCTCTCCCCCCCTCCCCCGCCCCGCTCCCGTTCCGCGCCCGCTGGTGCGAAGCGTCCCTCGCCTGAGGGGAAGAACGGCCCCACCGCCGTGCCCCGGCACACCTTCCCCCGCCGCCGGGGTCGGCTCGGCTCGGTTCCCCGTGGTGGTGGTGGGGGCGGCGGCTGTGGTGACAGGTGGGGGGCCATGTCGGCTCCGAGCAGCCGGCGGGGTGCTCCTACTCCGGAGCGGGAGCGACCTCCCTCAGACCTTGTCCCTTGTTACAAACCATACCCAGAAAACGTGTCCCGAGGGATGAAGTCGGGGTTTCGTACTGGTAGCGCGGGTTCCCTCGCTCTCGCACCTTTCCCCAGAGCCACCCTGCGTCTCTGTGGGAGCCCCGCGCTGCTGGTGTCTGTCCTTGACGCTTCCAGCACAGCTTTTGCTCAGGTAACCTCCGCTTTTTCCCCTTGCCTGGTTATCCGAGTTTGAATTATTATTTCTTGTAATTTCTGCAGGACGCCCGAACGACGACGGCTAGTACAAATTTAATAGGCGGTAGATAATTAATTGGCAGAACATAGCAGGCACCGTCACATGCGGCCGTCGGTTCAGGCTGATGAAATAGTTGTTCTTCTCTCGTTGCTGGGGGAAGGCGGTGTACAAAGCCATAGCTCTTCCGACTGTCAGTTTTGAAATTAAGTGGTGAAGCTAGTGTTGGTAGGGGCTGCCGAGTCTTGGAATAAATTTCCTGTGAGAAAAGTGCAAAACGTATGAGTCATTCTGGAGTTTGTGTCTGTAAGCAGTCATCCACTTTTTGCAGAAATAGTTGACTAATACATGCTGTTATATATTGTCTTCTGTCATAATTAGGGAGAAAGGAGTAACTGAAGTAAAAGGCACACGCTGTCCGCTTGTTGTCAGAAAGAAGCTGTGTGGATGTACTTGGCTTCTGTCAGGGCTACAGAACCTGTGGTCCTGGTCTAGCGAAGAGCGGTAGTGGATCTGCGACGACTTGCAAGCATCCCTTCAGGTCAGCGGGACTTTCATGTCCCTCTGCAGAGTTCAGCCCTCACCTTTACAAACACGGGACCTAGACCTAAGTTTGTGTCCCAGTCCCACAGGGCTGTTTTGGTGATAAACACTGTGCTGACTTGAAGCTAGTGTGGTTATCCCTTGTATAAATCCTGCTTGTAAGTGTTTTACATCGCTGCTTCTTGGCATGGGATTATTTTGATAGGCGTTTATGAAGTGGGCATTCCCCTTCAGTAGTCGGTCCCTTTCTCCCCCCGCCCCTGGCTCACAAAAACGTATTGCACATTTTAAGTATTCTTGTTCGGGGCTACAAGATACTCTTCTGTTTTAAAGACTGCTACATCTAGTAATTAGTAAATATGAAAATGCAGCGTTATTTTCAGTGCTGTTCTGCTGTTGTGTTCAGCAAAGAAACAGCACATTTATTTACAAAATGTGTCAATTGTTATTTAGTTTTGAGGGCATTACTCTTGTTTTGAACAAGGTATGGTCATAACATTTGGAAAGAATACTGCTAATCAAAACAAAGTGGTACCCACGCTTTCTAACACTTGTCTTTAATTAGCAGGATTATAGCCAATTCCTCCAAGCATTTTCTAGTATTAACTTGGGCTGTGCCTGCATACCAAACCTGCTGGGTTTGATATTAAATAAAGCTTGTTATGTCCCTTGCGTGTTGGTGGAGTTCGCAGGGCTGCTGATCACGATGTTTGTTTCGGAGGGATGATCTGAAACAGCTCTTCTCCTATTCCATAATCAGCGCATCCTCTGCTCTTCTTATCTGTAGAGGCATAATCTCACTCAGATTATTACATCTGATTTAATTCACCAGCTTCTTTGAGCTATGGGGTAGTTGGGGAAATGAGACTTGGACTATAGAGCGCTGTTGGACTGTCTTTGGTTGTGTCTGGTACTCCTCAGCGGTCTGTTACAGAGCAAGCACCTTCCACTGTGACCTGCTGGAGTTTCCAATTAAACACACTCTATGAGTCGAGTCTTGTACGCTTACATGCTGCACCCCTAGAGCAGTAAGGTCCCTGCCTAACTTCAGCATTTGCGCCCCTCTGAGGATTTGGGATTAGAAGTCTGGTAACATAAGAATAACTTACATTTTTCAAATCCAAGTTTTACTTACAGCAACACAGACTTTCAGAGGTATGTGGATTTTTATTGCCCAGCAGCTTTACATGTCCAAAGATCAGAAAAAATCTAGTAACTAACAGAATCACAAAAATGAGATTAAATTATCTAAAAGTAAAACAATTCTAGAGTTACAACTTGCTTTAAAATTTATTTAAAATGTGATTCAAATACAGGGACGAGCAAATGCTACTGCCTCTTTTGGATCAAGACTGCTGAATTTTTTAGCAAATCTGTACACAAAAAAACCTACTAGATATTTTAAGGGAGATGGTGGGGGAAAAATAAAATCCCATGAGAAGTCAAATTTCTTGTGCTTTTAAGCTGAAATAATGCAGTTGTCATCAGTGAAAAGGAGCACAAGTTGGTGTGGTGGATGGGAAGACTTACAATGTAAGTTGCTGTACTCTGTGTGGGTTTAATCTTGGAATGTACTTTTTGGCATAGTCAAACCATTTTAAAATAATTCGAGCTAATTAAAATGTGGCATAGCGATACTGCATTGGACATGGGCAATCTAGCAGAGGCCTAGTTTTCTCAGCATTGAATAAAGCTTCTGTTGTAGTGAATAAGGTTAGTATCGTGGTTCGAGTAAAGGTGCACACCTAACAGTAGAGTCTTATGCAAAGGATAACCATTACATTTGAGCACTAAATACTAATCTAGTTCTCCCCTGAAGACTGAATACTTCTCAAAGCTGTCCTTGAATAGTTTTGGGGAGAGAAGGGCATCATAACTTTTGTGTTTGTTGGCAGGAAACTTAGGTTCCTTCTAAAGGGTAGCCAAAGTGTAAATATGGTTTGTTAGGACAAAGAAATAAATACGTGTGCAATTAAACATTATCTGTCTTCCAGCTTCCAAAGGCAGGTTTGCTTGGCCAAACTTTTCCTAACCCTAGACATGGCATCCAGTCACCTTCATATAGCTGAGAGCTGCTGGAGGTGTGCCGCACCCTTGAGGGAGCGAGCCAAGGGTGATGGAAGCCCCCTTGGAGTCTTTCATCGGCAGGAGATGACAACAGCCCTCCGGGGCTTCTGGTGCTCCATGGGACCTCCAGTGGCTGAGCGTGCTACCATGCCCCAAGGCAGTGCGACAAGGGTTTTTCCACTTGCCCCTTATAATTTGTATCTCCTTGCCAGCGGGAGCTTGGAATTATCCTGCAGTGCCTATGCCAGCGTGGCCTTTCTCCTGAATGTCAGATGTAGCTTTGTGTGACAAGCTTTACGCCACTTGCAGTTTGTTGTAATCATGTAGTGAAAACCAGGAGGGTGGAAATATTGCTGTTTCTTAAGATTTGCAATAATAAAGAACCTACAAATGTTTCATCATCTTAATCGGAGGACATGGCTCTGGGCATATGTCATCTTGAATCAACAGCGGATGTGAAGAAGTGCTTTAGGGAGAGGGGGTCCAGGCTGCAGTCTGGCTGCCACAGTGAGAACTCTTGTGGGCACGTTTCCCCCTTGGGTTTTCTTGCAAGATAATTTGGTAGCAACAAACTTTGTGACTTTTTAAAATATGTCCAGGTTGATCCATTAAGCTGAAAGAGGGGATAGGTTCTTAACTATTTCTGTCCCCATCTGTCTCCAGTTTTGAGGTTATGTGGGTAAATTGGAGATGTGGGAAGGCTCTGGGGTTATTGGGGGCAGGAGAGGGGGAAGGCCAGGGCTGCTGATCAACCTCTAGATGCATAGGCATAAGAAATGAAGCTTCATTAGGTTTCCTGCCCACAGAACTATTTACTTAATAAGCATCCTTCAGACCTACATTTGTGGGTCTTCAGGGTCAGAGACTGGATAGCAATGATCTAGATTATATGACTCAGCACAATGCAAGAGAGAGATGAGACAATGAGAAAAACTAGAGATATGTATCCAGATATAGGGTCTCCCATTCTCTCAATGGTATATAAGTATTGCTCAATAAAGCTGGTGTGAGAGAGTGAGGTGTGTGGCACATGAGAGGGATTTGCAGAAGAAGGGGAGTTCAGTGAGCTGGATTGTATGAAGAGAGACTGTACTTTCAGGGCAAGGAGCATGGTGTTGTATGGAGAAGTCTGGGAAGGAGAAAGGGAAGAGTAGTGATGAAACAGGAGCAGAGACAGAGCTGTGAAGAAGCCTGAAGAGAGGAGAATTTTGAATTTGGTGTGGAGGGCGATGCAGAGCCAATGAAAACCTGACTGGCATACCATGCACGTTTTTCTGCCTGTAGCAGAATAAATCTATATCTGGCTTAGAGCCACAGGAGTTGGTGAAGTTACACAAGGGAAAAATTTGGCTTGTTTGTTCTAATTGGCATATGTCACAGGTCATGTTTCAGTAATTCATCCAGCCAATGAAGGCAAAAGAACAAAATAAAGACAAAAGAAAAGGCAGAAAATGTCAGTGAAAAGCTACACAGGTAATGTCACCCAATAGAATCTTAATTGCTACTTCAGATTTCTAAGAAACTGCACTGGGAAAGGTGAAGGTGGTGAGGAAAATCCAACACTCTGACTGTCAGGGATTACCTTTTCCTGAGATAATGCCAGTACAAACCAAGAAGAGTTGGAGGGAGGTAATTTGCATAGGTATTTGGAGCATGATTTGAGGGCAGCAGTGTTCTGAGAATAAGAGCACAAAATCTTAGAAAACAGGCGAAAGCTTTCTTTTGGAGATCTGGCCACTGACACATAGGGAATAAGTAGATGAGTAAATGTTTAGGCTGGGTCAGAAGAGCCTGCAGCTCGTTAATAGAAATTACATAGAAATAGAAATAGCAAGCAGGAGTAAAAAGCTGTTGCTAACATTAATTTCTTTTTAAGAAAGCTGTTCCAGTCTCTCAAGGCTGTTTGTTTCTCCAAGAGTTTAATTAGACATCTGATTTTGTCACGGGGTGTTCTGCACTGCCCTGTTCTGTCATGGTATTAATTTCTGATAAAAGGTTTATCTTTCAGCAGCTTGAGATGCATTAATCTGTTTCGTATGCTCTGTCAGACTCTGACCAGTCTGTCAACTTACAGTATGTTAATACAGTGTGTGTTTATCACTAATGTGAAAATCAAGAGATGGCACAACAGAGTTGTATTTAATTATATCTTGAATAGCCTCTGCTTAATTAACTAAAGAATCTCTCCAGAGTTTTCAAAGTGAGTTGTCTAATTTTTCAGAATTGGCCAGTTTGCCTTTATCCTCGTGTGAAATACTTAGATATTTTAAAGTGAACTAGTAGCAGCTGTTGATTTACTGTTTATCCATGACCTCATTTAAGCTCCAGTTTCTCCCCCCCCCATCTTTACTGCTTATATGTAAAGGTGTTCATAGTAAAATAGTTATATTGAGAATAATAGATGGTTGGTGGATAGTGCTACGACCCACTCAGAAGAGGAGGGTGAGTGACTCAGATTCGTAAATCCCCAGCAGTGTGGACTAAAGGTGAGACAACTCTCAAGGTCCGTATACAAACATTTATTAGATTCCCACAGTGATTAATACATGTCTGAAACTAGCTTTCTCTGATAATTGGTTAGGTATATAACAAATTATGGCAAGCAGTAAGGTATGCCTTGCGTTACTTCAAAAGAAAAGAGAAAGGGGGGGGGGGAGATATAAAGAGATCACCGGTCCTGGTTCCAGCGTTGGTCCAGCCAACAGGGGGGTTTCTGGTTGGTAAGATCCCTGTTCTGCGGAATTCCACACACTTTCCTTTTCCTTTTTCTCTTTTCAGTGGCACCACCAATGTTCCCCCCAGTACGACCCGCCCTCCTGCTATGGTGGCAGCTTCGTTTCAGGTCTCCCCCCCTTCTCCCCCAGGTGACGTGTAGCATGATTTGGGTTGAGAGAGGGGTGCTGTGGTCATATGTGTTTAGCGTGATCTCCATAATCTTCATTAGCATATGCAGGGGTGTCAACTTTAATATGCATTTCGCGGGTAATGAGGCAAAGGTCACTCATAGGACACGATGTCCCCGAAAACAGAGGGTTAACAAGCTTCGCAGGTTGCGCCATGGCAGAACCGTCCTGTCTCCACAGGGCTTCCTCCCCCAGCCGCATCCTTTGCTGTTCCTCCCGCATGGGTCAAGTGTCAGCCTTATCAGTTCTTTGAGCACCAGGCCTGCATTATTCCCTTCAGGGTACTTGTGAGTGTTTGAGACTTTCCTTGGAAAGGCTCAGAGCCCCCCCCCCCCTTATCTTAACCAAGTTTTGTCTCTCACCATTGTTCATGCTTCCCTCAGGCTGCTTCTCTCAATCTTTGTTTCAGGGAGTTACAAGCCGTCTCTTACAGATGGGAATTGCAACAGTCCTTGCACTGAAGGAACAACAACAAAAATGCTTATTTTCTACCGAATGAAGTCTTATTTTCTACTGCTGTGAAGCGATTCAACTTTCAGTGTAGGGATTCTAGCTGGATTTTAAGTGACTGTGTCAAAACTGTTACTTCAGTGTACTTCACGTGTGTGTTTCATAACCTACTGAATTGTGCTGAACTTTTTAATGTAATAAGGCAGACACCTAAACATTGTTATAGCATTAAACCTTTTTCCAAGAAATGCTGAAAAATGTTCTTTACCTCATGTTGAAACGTTGGGTGCAGAAAATTATTAGGCGTACCAGTAAGACTTATCATCAGTTACTATATTGTTGCAAAGAGAAATACTTTTTAGTGTTTTAAAAAATATGACTAAAACAGCTTTAAAACTGCCAGTATGTCATTCAGCACCCAGCTCTGTAGGTAGTTCTAATTTAATTGTTTTGTCTTGTGATGTAGTGCTAACATACTAATAGACCCAAGTGTCACCTTTTTTTTTCCACTTCTGTGAATTGCTGGTCTTTGGCAAGATGACTGAGAACTCTGCATTGATCTGAAGACTGAATCTGGCTTTTCCTCTCTGATCTTACTATCTACCAATCCTAGATCTCAGGTACTGTAAGTGCTATCTTGCAGGGAATTTTAACAAGGTAACTATAATGTAAGACCTGAAACTGTTAAGTTTAAAAAAGAAATGTTTTCCTCTTTCCTTGTAAAAGAAGCCAGAATTCCTTCAAACTTTTTCAGTGTAGACTTAATCAAAACTACAAATTAGATCACCTTTAGTTCAGTATGGAGTTTGTTTTATGTAGAGTTTGTGTTCTGCTCAGGGAAATAGCAATGTATGTTCCATTTATTTCTGTAATGGTGAACTGATGACAAACTGTTGTCCTAAAAGTGAGTTTCGGTACCCGGTATGCAATGAGTCAATCTCACACACAGAGATGAGATATTGTTTATTACAAGATTGGGCAAGTTTGGGTGCTAGGTGGTAACTCCACAAAGCTAGCACACCTCAGTATTCTCCAGAGTTCCTTTTATATACATTGTTATCAGTTGGTAGGTTTCCACAGACTTCCCTCTGATACCTATTGGTTAGTAATTTGCATATGATTACGCAGTCTTTATTCTTACTACACATGCTCTGTGAGTAAGTGTCTCTGCCTGGGCCAGGGTCTCTTGCCCCCTGAGTGTGTGATTTTTAGTATTATAATGAGGGTAGTTTGCTTAAGGACGCAGTTTAGCTACCTATACAAAATTAAGTATAAACATGATAAATAGAATACGTATGGTTGACGTATTTTCCAGGATGTTCCTTCTTCAAGGATAGCCAGCTCCTGATTAGAAGTTCTCTAACTTGTCGCTTCTGTCAACCTCAAGGATGGTCATGCTGATCCTAGACATTGAGTACATATTTGGTTTTCTTAGTATGTGCAACATCTAACTTCACTAGATTCTTCATCAATTTTTAACCCTCTACTTGCTTAGATAACAGTACCCCCCTTTAAAGACTTACATACGGAGTCTTATACTTCCTATTTAAGTCTCATATAATCTTTTCATATACATGCTTTCGTAAAGTTGAACAACATTTAAAAGTACATTGTAACACAACATCTCTGCATATAAAGGCAAGCAGTATCATTATGATTATAGATATTCACCTTTTAATCCAAAAGCTCAGGTCAGGAAACCAGGAAATTAACCATTTCCATGCTTCTTCAAATCCCCAGGGTGTGTCATCTTTCTGAATTTCATTTAATATCTTAGTCTGTTTCCAAATTTCATCTAGATCAGTGGAAATTCTGCTTTGATCTACATATACACAGCAACTGGTATTTATTACTGTGCAGACTCCTCCTTTAGATCTAATAACATATCAAGTGCCTTTCTATCCTGTATAGCTATTTTTGCCAATTGAGAGACTTCTTTCTGAAGAGCAGTGATAGCATCTGCTGTTCTATTTTCAGGAAGTTCAAGCACAGCGGATATGTTTACTATTGCTTTTTTTCCAATTCACTCACCCCTAGCCATGGTAAAAACCATCTAGCAGAAGAGTGAAAAGCTGTAGGTGTTTCTATTAAGGGGTTTGTTGTCCGTTTTTGTCTTTTCATAAATGATCGTAGCCAAATTTGATCTTTCCCTGTTAATTTATCTATGATTTTAACGTTTGGAACCACTGCTCCCAAGGCACAAATTCCAGACCAATTTGGAGGTAATATTTTTCTTGCTCTGTTCCTGCAAATCTAGTACCATCCGGTTCCCTTCGGGACTGGCCAGGATCTGTTCCATGCTTTTACCATTGGTGTCCCTACTGATATGATTTTATTACATCCTGAATAATGTCTTAGAAATGCTGCGTGAATCAATCAAATGATTTGATTCCTTTAGGTGGATTACACCTTTGGATACAAATGCAGTATCTTTCTGGAGGAGTCGGAGTATCAATTTCCCATTCTTGTCCTGTATCTCTAGGGTTAATATTAGTATCAATCCATAAATTTTGCCATGACGCATTTGCTGGAATACATATTCTGATTAACAAAACTCCTTTATGTCCATGCTTAGGGAAATGAGTACAAACCCAATGATCAGATTTGTTGGCTATCTTGACTGTCTTCTGTATGAGAACATAGTACACTTTCTGTTTCCATGGGTTTCCTGGGTTCCACTGAGCTTTTAAGCCTACAATACAAAATTGAAATAGGATGATTCTTAGAATTAGATACGTATTTTAACAAATACCAAATCAATAGAATTAAAGCAATTAATGATACACAAAATAAAGATAGGTATCCTTGAATACACTTTGAGTTGGAATAAGATTTTGTACTGTTCCAGATGAAATTCATGAGGCTTTGGAGATCCTTTGTTCCAGTGGCTGTATCTCTTCAGAAGTGTACTTCTCTCCCGGAGCTGTTTTGACTCGAGTGTAGTGAATCCAGGAATCTATTCCGTTTACTTTGACGGTGGTATTTGTTACCAACAATACAATATATTGTCCTTGCCACTTCTCCTTTAATGGTTTATCTCTCCACGTCTGGATATACACTTGATCCCCAAGTTGGAAGAAGTATACTGGTGTGTCTAATGGCACTGGAGCTGTTGTTTGTATGTACCTGTATGGGGAGGAAAGAGTCTTTGCCACTGACAAAAGATATTCAGAGTATCTGATCTCCTGATACATGCATCTGCCCATCGTTTCCTGTTACATTTATGGAATATGGTTTCCCATACAGTGTTTCAAAGGGACTTAAATTTTTTTAGTTCTAGGTGTAATTCAGATTTGCATTTAGGCTAAAGGCAGCATATCTACCCACTCAGAATGAGTGTCTTGACACAATTTGTCTTTTTAGGGTCTGATTCATTCTTTCTACTTTTCTCACTGGATTGTGACCTCCATGGGGTATGTAATTCCCATTTTATTTGTAAGAATTTAGAAACTTCTTTCACTACTTCAGCAATAAAATGGGGGCCTTTATCTGAGGAGATTCCTTCTGGAATTCCAAACCTAGGAGTTATTTCCCTCAATAATGTCTTTATTACTTCTCTGGCTTTGTTGATGTGACATGGGAAGGCTTTGGGCCACCCTGAAAAGGTATCCACTAATACCAAAAGGTACTTATATCCTCTACTTTTTCATAACTCAGAAAAATCAATTTGCCAGTGTTCACCAGGGAGATACCCTTGCTTTACCTCTCCAGGTGGAGGCTTCTTTTCTATTTTTGGATTATTCTTGCAACAAACTTGGCATCGTTTAACAAGTCCTTCAGCATACTGTTGCATTCTGGGTCCTATTGCATATCTTTTAACACTTAAAACCAGTGCATCAGCTCCCATATTTGTACTTTTATGAGTTCTTTCCAATAATTCTCTCTTAATTGGAGCATTATCTATGCATTGTCCATTTGGGGTAACCCACCATCCATCCTTAGTTTTTTCACAGTCTAAAAGTTTGGCTAACTCATTTTCTTTTTCATTATTGTTTGGAACTTCCAATTTTATTATTGTTTCCATTACCAACGCGCCCATTACTTGATTAAAGGATACTCTTTTTGCAGTTTCAACAACTTTTCAATTACCCCTAATTACATCTGTCTATCCAAATTGATGAGCTTTGCAATGTATTACAGCAACTTCTTTTGGCATAGCGACTGCTGTTAGTAACTTTAAGATTTCTGCCCTATTATTCACAGGAGTTCCTTGGAATGATAAAAGTCCCTATTCTTTCCATATGGCTCCATGAGCACGCATAACTCCAAAAGCATATTTAGAATTGGTATAAATATTCACTAGTTTCCCTTGTGATAACTCTAAGGCTCTGGTAAGAGCAATCAATTCAGCTTTCTGTGCAGAAGTGTTTATAAGAAGAGGCCGAGACTCATTTTCTTCATTCAGAGTCACTACTGCATATCTGGCCTTTTGAAACAAAACTACTATCATCCGTAAATAAGGCCCAGTCTGGATTTTCCAGGGGGGGTGTCCTTCAAATCTGGTCGACTGGAATACACTTGTTCAATAGATTGAGTGCAATCATGTACCACATTCTTATCACCAGTAATAGTCAACAGTGTGGCTGGGTTCAAGGAGGAAGACATTTTCATGATTATATCATCTTGTTCTGCCCTGCTTGGGGATAACCAATGGTGTCTTCTTCGCTCTAATACTGCAACTACTGCATGCAGAACAAACACAGTAATTGACTGTCCCACAGTCAATTTCTGAGCTTCTTGAATCAACAATACAGTTGCAGCTACAACTGGGAGACAGGCTGACCACCCCTTGCTTACTTTGTCTCGTTGTTTAGAAAAATATGCTATTGGTCTTTTCAAATCTCCCAACATTTGGGTCAAAACTCCCAAGGCTATGTGTAATCTCTTGTGTACATATAATGCAAAGGGTTTAGTAAGAGCTGGTAATCCTATAGCAGGAGCTTTCATCAGGGCCTGCTTAATGTCATCAAAACCCTTTCAACACTGCAAAGTCCACTCTAGGATTTCTCCTGGTCCTTTTATGGTTGCACATAGAGGCTTAGCCATTAACCCAAAATTGGGTATCCACAGTCTACACCGTCCTGCTATCCTAAGAATCCTCTTAGTTCTCTTTTGGACTGAGGTGGAGCAAACTAACATTTCACTTCTTTATGCTTAGTCCTCAGTTTTCTCTCTCCTTTTGATATTTCAGATCCAAGATAGGTAACAACCCTCTGTGTCACTTGTGCCTTTTTCTGAGATACTCAATATCCACCTAATCCCAAAAAGTTTATCAAATTTATGGTTGCCTCCTTGCACGGCTCTTCAGTTTCTGTTCCTGAAAGTGTATCGTTTACATATTGTAAAAGAGTGACAGAAAGGTTCTTACCTTGCCACTGTCCTAATTCTTTGGCCAGTATGTTACTAAACAAAGTAGGACTGTTCTTGAATCTTTGTGGTAGTACTGTCCAGCAGAATTGCACTTTTCATCCTGTGGGTGGGCTCTCCCATTCAAAAGCAAACAATTTTTGACTCTCAGCTTCTAGTGGAATACAAAAGATGGCATCCTTTAAATCCAATACTGTGAAATAAATGTTATTTTCCGGAACAGCAGATAACAAAGTTTAGGGATTTGGTACCACTGGGTGGACATCAAGCACGATTTGATTTATTGCCCCTAGGTCTTGCACTAATCGGTATTCATGGGACCATGGCTTCTTTACTGGTAATATTGGAGTGTTAAATTCAGACTGGCATGCCTGTAAAAGTCCATACTGCAAGAAATGGTTTATTAAACTCTCTAACCCAAACCTTGCTTCTAACTTCATGGGGTACTGTTCCTTTCTTACCGACTTGGCATTAGGTTTCAATTTCACTCTCACAGGCTCTGCATTCTTTGCTTTCCCAGGTACCTTGGTGGCCCATACTAACAGGATTACAGCATTCAATACGTTGTCGGGTATTTGTGTTTCCTTGTTGTTTTTCTCCTGTAATGAACAAAGCTGGGCCTTCCACGCATTATGCATTATCTTGTGGGATACGTGTTTGGACAGTATTTCCAGAAAAGGCTATTTGTGCTCCCACCTTATTCAATAAATCTCAACCTAAAGGAGGTATGGGGCATTCTGGCATATAAACTCATGTGTTAATACTTTATTTCCAATTCTACATTCCATTGGCTGTAAAAAAGGCTTTACCTATCGCTTTCCCGTGGCCCCAACAACTGGCATATAAAATTTAGTCAAAGGTCCCCTACAGCTAGTTACTACGGAATATGTTGCTCCTGTATCTACTAAGAATTTTACAGTCGCATTCCCCATCTGTACTGGAACTAGGGGATCTGCTGGGGAGATTGTTAAATTCACCCCCAGTCCCCTTCATCCAGAGTCGTATTTTCCCATCAGCAATAAATTGGCTTCAGGTTCCTGACTCCCCTTTGCAGGTAGTGGTGTCCTCTGTCCTCCCAGTTTTGGGGATGCTTTTTTCTCATGTTCTCTTTTACAGTAAGTACTCTGATTTGGTCTAATCTGGTTATCCATAATACGGGCACCACAACTTCTGTGTCTTCCTCAAGTCATGTTTCCTCTAAAGTTTCCTCCTCTTCCTTGCCCTGTCCCCCGACACAAAGCACCCGCTATAGCAACAGCTGGTAAAGCAGCCTGTGGTTTCCTATCTTTTTGTTTTTCTTTTTGCCTCTCTTTTCTCCCTCTTTCCTATTATTATACACTTTGTATGCTATCTGTATTAATTGTGAAATTGACATTCCCTCAGGCCCATCAACCTTCAGTAACTTCTTTTGGATGTTGGGGGCTGATTGCCTGATAAACAGCATATTAAACATCATCTTGCTATTTTCTTCTTCTGTCTATTTCTGAGCTGTTTCACGCAATCTCTCATAGAATGCTGAGGTATTGTCATATCTCCCTTGTTGTACCCCATACAATTTAGAATGTGTTTGTACATGTCCCATTTATCACCTCAGTTTTGTTAAATTGGAAGGAGTCCATGCTGTATCCCATAGAGAATCAATTGTTGATACTGTTTAATCATTATCCTTCCTGTAGTAGTACTGGGATCCTAGCCGGGGCCCATTTTTGGCATGAATCTAGCAGAAGATCGTCCTTCACATTTTGCCTTTCATTTTTTCCTTAGATTTCTCTAATACTAACCTTTTCTCTTCTGGAGTAAATAGGGTGTTTAACAATCTCTGCATATCTCCCCATGTGGGCTTATGATTCATTACAATAGTTTGTCCCAACCTATGCATTTTTTCAGGATCATCCCGATATGACCCTACTGACTGCTTCCACTTTAATAAATCTGAGGTAGTAAATGGGACATGTACAAACACAGGTAACCCTTCTGGTCCTACTGCTTGACGCAGAGGAGCTTGAATAACTCGCTCTTGGGATCGGGTTCTCCCCAGGATCTGGCTAAAGGTATCTGATCCCTGGATATAATACTTTTTTCTTTTTTTTTTTTATTTCAATGCTACTGCTATCACTCTCGCTTTCAAGATCCTGCTCTCTTTCACTGGGTTTTGCCACCAACATTTGAACAGCCTCTTTTTCTTCACTCTTCCTAATACATCCTTTTCCTATATCACATGCAGTACACCGCCTTTGCTTTTTCTGTCCATTATCAGCTAACACATACATGCCGTTAGCATCATTATTCATCAAATGACACTTCTTTCAGACTTCACAATTATTTTGTAATGGAACATTACAAAATGGAACATATGGAACTTCATCCCATTTATCCATCTTTCTACAAAGCAACATTAATTATAGTATAGTATTATAAATTATGGATCCATTTTCAGGCCACACCTCTTGATCATATAATTTATACATCGGCCACCATTGATTACAATATTGTTTATGTTTTCCTTTTGTTAGGGGATTTCCTCCAAGCTTATCCCAATGTTTTAGGATGCATCCCAAGGGAGAACAAGGGGATGTCTTGGTAGAGGGGCCAGATCCCATATTGTTTCTTAAGAAACTGTATATTAGGTGCCTACTTGTATATCTTAATCTCCTGCTGCGGCCCTTGTAAGGGAACGACTTATGCAGAGATATTAAAAATCCAAACAAGTGTAATGTTACACAACAGATACCAAACCAAATATAAAACAAGGGATGTCTCCTGTCATTAACTAAATACAAAATACTAAACTACAAATTGCCCCTCTAACCAGACCCCCTATTCAACAATATCTCGGTTTCAGTGTTGCACATTTGCGTTGCTTACCACCCAGCAGGGAGAGGAGCTGTCGGAGTCCCCGAAAATCAGTTTGGTGCACGCTGGAGTCTGAGCAGTCCGCTTCTCCTTGCTGATTGCAGCAAGTCGATCCGGGCAAGGCTTCTCAGCAAGGTCCACTCTGGGTCACCAAAAGTGGTGCCCCAAAAGTGGGTTTTGGTACCCGGTATGCAATGAACCAATCTCACACACAGAGATGAGATATTGTTTATTACAAGATTGGGCAAGTTTGGGTGCTAGGTGGTAACTCCACAAAGCTAGCACACCTCAGTATTCTCCAGAGTTCCTTTTATATACATTGTTATCAGTTGGTAGGTTTCCACAGACTTCCCTCTGATACCTATTGGTTAGTAATTTGCATATGATTACGCAGTCTTTATTCTTACTACACATGCTCTGTGAGTAAGTGTCTCCGCCTGGGCCAGGGTCTCTTGCCCCCTGAGTGTGTGATTTTTAGTATTATAATGAGGGTAGTTTGCTTAAGGACGCAGTTTAGCTACCTATACAAAATTAAGTATAAACATGATAAATAGAATACGTATGGTTGACGTATTTTCCAGGATGTTCCTTCTTCAAGGATAGCCAGCTCCTGATTAGAAGTTCTCTAACTTGTCGCTTCTGTCAACCTCAAGGATGGTCATGCTGATCCTAGACATTGAGTACATATTTGGTTTTCTTAGTATGTGCAACATCTAACTTCACTAGATTCTTCATCAATTTTTAACCCTCTACTTGCTTAGATAGCAAAGATGTAGCAAGCGCACAGAAAAATGATCCGTCTGGACTTCTAAGTATTGAAGTCTTGTGGGATAGCTGATTCATACCTTGCTACCAAGCCAGAGGCTTCCTATTTCAGAAACTTAGAGCTATGATAGACCATCACTGTCAAAAAATCTAGTTTTGAAAGTTTCAGACTCTGCATGTGAGAAGTGGGACCTGGGCATAAAGCTATTGCAGTACTGGGATATTTGTCAATAAAGCCACCTTGTTACTCACGTTTCTTGTGGGTGATTTTTTGGTGAAGAGGAAGACTATGTCCCAGCAAATCAAGTAATTAATAAGGATAGTGAGCAGTCTTCTGTTCCTTTATGCTGTGCTTGCATGTTGCTGACATGCTTTCCCATGTAGTCATTTGACCAAATAAAATCTATAGCTTCAGATTATTGGCTAAATAAAATTTGTACTTTCAAATTTTTAAAAGTTCCCAACTGCTTAGTTCCTTCCCTAAAGAGAAGGAATTTACTACGTCAGTGACTGGAGGATGATAATTATATATAAAAGCCCTTAAAGAGATTCCTTTGCTTGTTCCAAACAGACCTGTTAACAGTGATTAACATGGAACAGTGCAACATAGATAAAGATAGTCTTGAAGGGTATTATTTAATGCTATGCTGAAAGATATGTAGTAAAGTAATGTTGTAAGGACTTGTCTTTTTGTTATTTATTTTTGTATTTCCTTCTGTATTTCTTCTGTAGGCTATATCTACCACTATACGATAACAGTGCTGTAAAGTAAATAGATCATTTTTGTCTCTGTAGCAATGCATCCCACTCCGCCTTGTTTGTGCTTTTCTGTAGCCAGTGGAGTTGACATAATTTTGCATTTGTCTGAGAAGAGATTCAGTAGTAAGTCATTAACAAAGCATATGATATTCTCCCTCCAAAAAAATTAGCTGATTTTCTAGGTGGCCAAATCCAGTAACTTGACTTGTAATTTAGCTATGGCCCATCGATAGAGTATGTCATGGGAAGGGCTGTGAAATACTTGTAGCCTTGTTGGTTCAAATGATTAGGTTTAGTTTTGCATCTCAATGAGAAAATGGGAGAGGCAGTAGCAGTATATATACTATACAATGTCTGGGCATTGCATCAATACTTTCAGAGTATTGTCCATTAAATCCTATTGCTTCTAGAGCAATGAGATTTTTCAACTTGTTTTTAAAGAAAAGACTAAATATGGATAACGTTTGTGTTAGTTTCCCTAAGGGAGTAATGATTTGGCAATCTATTTGTGTTGCTCTGTCACCAAATTTTTCTGTGGATGGTCATATGAGTTTCCAGTCATTAGGACTAATAGCAGTCTGGTAATTACCTGGCATTTTATCCTTACAAATAAGGGTTTATGTTTAGAGCATACTTCTTCCCATTAAACCTAGTTCTTGTTCTGATGCATTTGAGACTTAGCATCACTGATGCTCAAAATAAAACTCTTGGCTGTTGTTGGATATGGTGTGGTGTTTGTGTTTTACATGTTCCCACTTACTTCAGCAGGGAAAGCCTTAACTACTAAGTTGGGTAGCAGGTGCTATAACTAGGTACCAAGCAATGGCTGCTGAATACTTCATCACTTAATCAATTTTTCCTTGTGGACCTGTGTCTTATACCCCAGAAGAAACGGGCTAACACTACAGGAAAGTGGGACGTGGTGTGTAAACACTATCACAGAAAGATCCTGTCCCAAAGTTTTGTGTCCCTAGTGAAGTTTTTCTGACCTGAAGATGCGGGTTAAAAGAGCATGTTGACAGGTTGTTTTCTCTTAGAACTCTAAACACAATGCAAGTCCTGTTTGATGGTCACAGGATGAGGGGTAAAAGATGGAATTCTTGACTTTTATTTTCATTGGGATTATGTAATTGCAAACCTGAACATTTTTTGTTTCCCACTAAGTGGAGAAATTCTGGAATAGATGACTGATGTTTTAACCACTCCTTGTCAAAGGGATTTTGATCAGCTTCCCCTTCTTCTGCCGCTTCCCCTCAGCTCCTGCTTTACTGAGATAAATATTATTTTCTTACTGACCTTATGTAGACAGATAGTTCATATCTCCAGGACTGTTGCTTTTTCTTTTGTCTTCCCCTCCCACCCCCCACCCTGAAATGTAGCAGAGCAAAAATCTGGGTTGAGTTACAGGCATGCTATTCTGATAATGTGTCTTTTCACAGGTGAAATGTGTGGCATGAATGTTGGACAATGTTGAGACCAGGTAATGGCACAGCAGGAACACATCTAGAGCTTTTGCTGTCAGTAGGAAGGGACCTTCAACTACCGGGACAGACTTTATTGAGCTGTCAAAATGTTAAAGTATCTGCAGCACTTTCTCTGAACTGTGTCTTCATTTTGATATTGGAAATTGTGAACCTTTGTGAGCAGAATTTATTCCCTCCTTCAGCCTGTATTCTCTGTCATTCTTGGCTGTTCATTCCTTTAGATCTGTTTTTTTAAATTTTTTTAGTTCAAATCCTTCCTATTTTTCCCACTTCTGCATTACTTCTTCATACTAAGATCACAAGTTGCTGCAAAAACCCCAGAGGCAACAACAGTGCATGCTTCAGAATGAAACACTGTATTTCAAACTTTGCTCAAATATGTGTAAATCTAATTCTTTATACCTTTGTAATTCTTCTCTAGCTTCCCTCTGCTCCCTTGAAAGGGGAGGGAGGAAGTAAATTTCTTTCCAGAAAAACAAAGCCAATTTAGCCAATTGTTTAACTACTCTTTTAACCACTGACACTGTTACGATGCTGTCTAAAACTCAGTATCAAAACAGTTTTGGAAATCCTGCAGTGTTCAAACTTTTTCTCTCCTCGTTCCGTCCTATTCTGAGGAACTTCTGCAACAGTTTTGCAAGAAAATCATATTCAAGAATGAGTCATGAAATGTGATATCAGGCAGATTAGATGTTTTTTTTGGAGAAAGGCTGAGTGCTATTTACATAAGGGAGATGGCTTCAGTCTGAACGCCAGGCATGCTCAGGGTAGGATGCCATTTGGTTTTGATGTATCTGATCTGGCGGCATTCAGTTTAGTGTCTCTGCTGTGCTTGTGATCAGGTGATTGTGTTAGGCAAAGATGAATAATCCTTTGAAGGCTTGCAAGCATTTGATGAACAAGATAAAATTAATGTGCCTCACAGATTCTTTGTGCAGTATATCCAATTAAGCTATTCAGTACCTTGCATTTAATAAATATCCTTATTGGTTTCTCGCCTTGTGCGAGCTGTTCTGTTTCGTATCAATTTAAGAGATACATGTACCAGTGAGACACTTTTTTGCTGCTTCTGATGTGTGTTATTAAATCAGCAGCTAGACTGCCCTGTAGCTAATGATAAAAAATTTATGGAGTTTTTTAGACAAATACGAAAATCTTCTGTGTAGTACCAGAGGGATGAGAACCCAGGCACTTCTCTGTTGCCTGTGTTTGGTTAAGGTGGCTTATGCTGCAGTTCATGTAATTACCAGAGGAGAACCATAGCTAGTGCTTTTGTTGGTAACTGTGGGCCAAGTTCTCTTTCCAAGCCTTTTCCACCCAGTTCTAGAACCTACAACAAAGCACACAGCCAGAGGTCACCAGCTGAAATGTAGTTTCAGTCTGCGCTGGCTCTCTACACTGGCAGACCCAATGTGTGTGAAAGAAGTTGACACTTTTCCAGAAACTAATTCTTGTCCAGTTTGGACAGGACTTCATATTCAGCTGTGGCGAAGCTCCTGTGCTCTGTCCAGAAAACATAACTGCCTTCCAGGAACATGTAGAGTCTTTTCTTTATCCCCAAAGTTAGAAAATCCTACCCATTCATTTAAGGGTTCGCTCAAAAAAATGCGGGTGATTTTATCTGGCAAATGGCTCTACATTCTTGGAGAGAGGGAACAAAACTCTCTCCAACAGGAAGAAGCAAATGCTGACTTCCTACTGTTCTATTTCCTGGGTGAGGAATAAGTATCAAATGAAACTTGATGCACAGCAGAAAGAAAGTCTGAAGTTCTAGGAGGCTTGATGAAAGGTAGAAAGAATTATCAAACTCTGTTAAATGAAGGTAAGAAACGGAGCTTCGACCTTTCATTTTAAGGACATCCTTCCTCTTACAATTAAAGGCTTATTGCCCTCTTTGGCACAGACTTTTTATATTCTGTAACAGTTTTAATAACTCCATTTTTAAATTTTGAACATTATTGACATTAGTCGAGTGTTTTGATGTTCTGCATTGCTGTAATCAGTATAGTATTGATATGAAAACTGTTTTATGCCACAAGAACTGGCTTTTGCAATTTGGTTTTCTACTACATTTTTATGAAAATAGCTGTAATACCATGTGGGAATCAGCTGGAGTCCAGGAAATGGGAAGGCATAAATGCATATACATAATGTAACCCCTGTGTGATGCATAAAAATCCCTCTCTGAGTTACATGAATTGGGAATTTTAATCATTATCATGTTTATAAGATTTATATCTAAGATTTAGTTAATAAATGTAGTTCAATATGCAGGGTAACAGTTAATCATCTCATGCAATTTACCTGCTAAGATTTATGTTACAGTGTTTTCTGTGAGTTAGTGTGGAATAATAACAACAGAAATAGTCTAATCATCTTGATGTGTTAGAGATCTGCATTTCTGAAATGATCTACAGAATGAAGGGATTTTCCTTTTAAATTTGTATATACACAGTTTTGGGGTGGTGGCTTGGGCTTTTTTTTTTGTTTTGTTTGTTTGTTTTTTCCCCAGGTACTGCAGTCAAATGCTTTGATTGCCTGGCGTTGAGACTAAAATGGATGTGGTTCTGCGTGGGGAAGACACAATGGGTGTGAGGCTGCAGCAGTATTTGGGCATACAGCATGTTGCATCTAGGATTCCAGAGGATATGTTAGGTGTAAGTGACTTGGAAAGGTTTGTTTTGGTATGCTGAAAATGGGTTCCTCAACTTTAGAAAGTTTATCGGTCATCTAATGTGGAATTTCTGTATTTTGTGGATCTCTTACAGAGGTAGTGTTTCTTAGTCACCTAATGCAGAAGAACTGAGCAACTTCCCTGTTTACAGATACCTCCTTATGTTAACCAATACTAGAAAAATGAAAATAGGAATCATCCTAAAAATTCTGATGGAATAGAAAAAGGTATATTTGTAGTTTCATGAATTATACCTCTTCCTGCTTTTCTCAGTAGACCCTTCTTAGCACAACGTCAGGATGTGAAGTGCTGCCTTATTTTGGTTCCAAATTCTTGCTTCTTTTGCTTTCTAATTTTCCTTAAAACTTGGGAATTTTGAGAAAATTCTGTTCCTTTCTTCTGAATATAAAGTGCTAGAAAAAATTGTCTCTAAAATAATACACACAAATGGAGCTTTTCAAGGACGTTCAAGGTTCCCCTGTCCCTGCCCCCACCCAAAGGTGATATATTGAAGGACAGCATGTATCTGAAGCCTTGTTAAATAGTTTCAAATGTTCAGAAGCCAAGCATTAACCACAGCTGTACAGTTTTCTGCTCTTTCTGCTGGTGTTTGTTTGTGCTGTTCCTCCAGACAAACATTAACTTCAGGCCTATTTGTAGCAGCATTCTGAATAATACTAGCTGTAGTTGGTCATGTATTGCCAGAAGCCTCTGTTAGTTGTGGAACTGCAGGCTAATACTGAATTTACTTGATCTTTCTAGCTAGAGTTTTTAACTCTGCATATCTTGGTGTTGAAGACCTGCCATACTGTAGATAAACCAATTACTAACAAAAACAAAGTAAAAGCATAAAAAATCATGCTTTATGATTATTCCTGCTTGTTTCTGCGTATACTTTTGTTTTGCTGTAATGGTGATCAAAAATGACAAAACTCAGGTGGTAGTACATTTTGTTATTTACAAAAGAAACACCAGCAGTGCCACTTAAGGGTTTATTGTCCAGTTAACATATTACATGATCTGTGCTCAAATAACAACTTTTGTCAAAATCCTGGTGTCAGTTGCTTTGGTTGTAGAAGGAGAAGCAGCTGCTTATAGTACAGAAGAATATTCCTATTATTACAAACGACTGAAAATATCTAGAAGAAAAGGAAGAACTTTATTCATCCTCACATCAGAGAGTACATGTGTGGGAGCAGGCACCAAAAGCAGTACAGGTGCTCTAGTCAGGCACTCGCCAGGACCAGGGCCTTTTAGCCATGTGTGTGTAGCACTTCTTCCGTACTGTGATGTCTGTTCTCAGAGCTAGCTCTGGATGTTTTGTGCAGCTCTTGGATGTGTACAGAAACCTAAGGGTTCAGCTGTATGTGAGTAGAGGGGTGATGAAGGCAAGGGGGAGAGATACCTCTGAGGTACAGGCAAGATGATGTGTGTTGTAGTGTATTTTGTTCACTTTTGGTGTAGTAAGTGATGCAAAAGAACAAAAGGTGTTGACATGACTTAACTGCAGTTAAGTATGGGTTGTTGTCTTTCTGAGCAGAGAGATTCTAACATATTTTATTTCCTTGACAAATGCACTGGAAAATCCATAGCAAAGTTTTGAGAGTTACTGTTTGGAGAGGTCACTACACCCAGCAGAAATGGGTCCTAGACAATGCACAAAGCATTTTGAAATGGAGTAGTTACACAAGGCAAAGCTACTCAAAATCTTTTCAAGTTCCTTTCTAAGGAGAAGGATATCAGTCAGTTGCTTGCTCTGTCACTCAGTCCTTTCTTAGCAGAGAAGAACAACTTCACTCTGTTGATTTATTCTGATAAGATTGATGCGATGTGTGTTAATTTTATTGCTGTTGAGATAGCTGATGAGAGTGATGGAGGGAAAAAGAGATGGGGTAGTAAAAGTGAGATTATAAGTACCATTCTTGGGATGCAAGGGGAGATGGCCAGTCACAGACAAGTGCTTTGGTCTGTAAGACTGCTGTCAGCTGTTGCCAGGAAATTTGTTCCAGCAAAGCAGGTTTGATTTGGTTTCAGAGTTAGGTGAAACCAGTGTGCATGTGTGTGCATGCATGCATGGAAGAGGAAGGGAAGTAGGTGAAGTGGAAGGGAACATACAGGGAAGATGAGCAGAAACTTCTGTGCTAGACATAAGTCCCTTCTGCTCTGCTCTTTCATTGCCACCTGTCTTCATCAGTGTGATAACTTCTGTACTAATGGTTTGTGTGCTAATAGCAGAGTCAAAATAAAGTCCCAGGAGATTTACCTAGTGAATTCCAGCAGCTTTTCTGGTAACTTGTTTCCTTGACTCTTAGTTTGAAGTTCTGGGTGGAATGGGGGTCCTCCACTGCCTCAGCTGTGATCATCATCAGTGTTTAATCCTGGTTTATAATGGGCCCATTCTGAACCATTTATTTCAAATTTTGTCATAATCTTAATAGTATTGCAGTGATAATGCAGTAGTTTAAAGCTTCAGTAGCTCTTCAGTCTTTCTGTCTTTTTTATGTAACACTCTTATTAATGGTTAGTGTTACAGGTTATGGGTTTCTGTATGTGCCCTGCAATTTAGTTGCTTGGTAAGGCAGATCTGTAGGTCTCGATTATTAAAACAGCACAGAATTCTTCTGCACAAGGGTGTGATGACAGATGGCATAGTGATGCCAGATTGCAGAAGGGTTGCACCAGTGTGTCACTGTCACATTATTTGGGTACAGCCTTCAGAAGCTACTAATCAGTTCCCTTTCACTGCCCAGAATCTGCAGGCATGTTGTCCTTTGGAAAGCACTTGGGAAAGGAGACAGGAGAGGTTTTCTATAGTTGCAACTTTCTAGGGCATCCTGGCTGAGGTAGTCATCATTTGGTTTTTATTAATTCATTGGGGAACTGAGTGGTTTTCAGCTATATATAGTGCATGATGAAGTCAATATTTCAGCAATTTGAGGTTTGGCAGAAAAAACGGTTGACATCTTTTATTGACTAAATTTGTTAGGAGCAGGGCAGAACTACATCCCATGAGTTTATTTTTAAAATACGGAAAGGTTTATTACCATGTTGCTGAAATCTTTGTTGTTCGGCATGAGAAAGAGTAAAACTATTTGATGTTATCCTTGTTCTCAGTACTAAAAATGAAGATTGAGATATGAGAAGGCAGCAATGTGAGCATGGTTTTTTTTTTAACAAATCTTGTTGAAAAGTGATTTATTTATGACAAGTACATATAAAAACTCAAACTTTTATATATTGTCTTCTATCTGAAGTATTTGATATTTAGGGAAAAGCTCACCTATATTGTGAAAAGAGTACAAAATATTTAATTTGTCTCATGCTATGTATGCTTGTATCACGTACACTCCTTGTCACCTGGTGATGTCCCAGTTTAAAAGAAGCAATAGCTATTGTGGGGCTAGATTATGAATTGTCACAAAATCCAGGATTGCTGCTTAATTCTCATTACCTAGGTATACTTATTCTGGTCAACGTGTTGCTCATTGTTCAGGTTGTTGGATGTGAATTATCTGTTATGTCATATAATTTAATGGAAATAATGATTTCTGTCTTCATTGCACTGCATAGATGGCAACCTGTAGTTGTGTTTCATAGTTTGTCTTCAAGTTTTCAAAAATTTAGTGGTATGCAGTGATGGGACATGTGTGAATGGTTCAAAGCTGCATCAGGGGAGGTTCAGGCTGGACACTGGGAAGCATTTTTTTTACCAAGAGGGTAGTCAAACACTGGAACAGGCTTCCTGGAGAGGTGGTCAATGCCCCATGCCTGTCAGTGTTTAAGAGGCATTTGGACAATGCCCTTAATAACATGCTTTAACTTCTGGTCAGACCTGAAGTGGTCAGGCACATGGACTAGATGATCATTGTAGGTCCCTTGCAACTGCACTGATGACGGTAACAAGCAAAATAGCTCTGTTCCAGTTGTTCAGCAAAACTAGGGGCTTCTGCTGTTCACTGTATTTGTTCATCAGAAAAAAAAGCATTTTAATAAAGTTCTTCTCTTACCCTGTCAGAAGAATTGCTTTCCTAAATAGAGCTAAATGTCAACTGAGTTTTGATACTCAATCCACTGTGTTTTAGTTTGCTTAGACAAACAGAAAACCAGTGTAATTTCTCCTGTTTGGGAAGCTACTGTTGTAACTCATGGGAGAAGAATAAACTAGCTTTATTTATTTATTTATTTAATATCAGAAAGGGCCAACCTGCTGTAAGTAACACGTTTTATTTGTGCTGCTTCATTGCCTATAATGGCAAAATGCCTTAAGGCCTAAAATACATTGAAGTCGTGTTTTTTTTTCAAAACGACACTGTGGCTTCCGAAAAAATAGTTGAGCAAAGTTACACGCATCATTTTTTTTTCCTGTGTGAACATTATGCATCAGTTCATGAGCAGTGTCTAGATGAAGTGATTACAAAAAGTGAAAGATGAGTTTATTACTGGACTAGCCATTATAACAATAAGCAGGAAGAGAAATCTTTTGTGCTTCTTTGTGGCAGATGTCTAATATTGTTTTCTGCAGCGCAGCTGTAGTTACTGTAAAGGGTGGCCGGTTAGACTGCTCTCCTAACAACTCAGAACTAGATTCTGCATCACTTCAGTCACTGGTGCCCAGATATAATGTCTGTTTGTAATAGGTGAATGTTAAAAGACAGATAGAAGATCAGCCTTATCTCTCTTCTCACCCTTGGTCAATGGCAAGAGTTTTCCCTGTTTTTGTAGGTTTGGCTTTTATAGTACTTTATACCAACAGGGGGCAAGAGATTTTTTTGCAATCCAGAATGATTGTATTATGATTCATCTGTTCTGCTTGTCTTTATATGTAAAATGTTTCTGGTTTAGAGGTTGACTTCTCTTCACAAGACTGTTAAATTTACCTTTGTTGCATTGATATCAGTTTTAAAATAGTATACATGTTGATCTGTGCTGATCTAGCAGTATTTTTCTTTAATGTCTTCTGATACTTTTCAGTGAGATCCTCTGAGAGTCCTCCTGTCTCCTTAAAATGCCAGGAGAAAAAAAGCAGGCCTGTAATAAACTGGCCTAGGAATAAGCTGCTCTCCAAGTCAAGCAGCTTTCCAGCCCACAGAGGAGCTTTCCAGTACAATTACTTTCAAAACAAGAAACATACTTGCTGAATGACCTAGTAATAGCAGCGTGAGATTAATGTGCTCTGCTTGTAAATATGAGATTGAGCTGTGGTTTGGGAAAAATCTTTGTGCTTCCTGAAGTATATGATTTGAATGGTGATAATGTACCTGTTTTGTCAAGAAAAACTAGTCATGGATTTTCTTACTGGTTCATTTAGGGGAGAGAAATTTTCTGACAATTGGTATTTTAGTTTCTCAGCAGATCAATAAATCCAATTAAAAAGCTTTTATCAGGAGTACACCAAGTTTTTGTTTTAAACTTCAAACTGAAATAATCAATTTTTGTGTTATTACCTAGGGATGGTAAGGCACAAACACATAGGGAAATAGAAGGTTTTGTCCACAAAAGTTTAAGGTGAGACATGATCTCATATAATGTGATGACAGTCACAAGCAAACAGCAGAGGAGGACAGCGAGACAAAAGCAGAAGAATAAACAACCATCAGCTACTCTGTTCAGTAACTGCTGTTTCTAAGGAAGCTGCTTGGAAACTGACATATGTGATATCTTATGTAAAACTGTGATTAATTTGTTTCCTTGCCTGTCAGTGAATATGATATATGGAAAATATGTCAGACTTTTTCTTCAAGATGGGAAAGATACTGCTAAGATAATGATGGACTTTTTGATAAAGTAAGGAAAACTGGATTTTAATTTGAATGAAAGCTGGCTTTTCTCTCCCAGGTGCTTGTTTTTCAAAACTGGACCATATAAAAGGGAGCGTCAGCCAGTGGAGTACTAGATCTGTCACTGGGCTTGGGATATATTAATTCATTATACTCTCCTATCTGCCTACAGGTTCTTGATGCCTTCTCTAGGATCCATTTTGTGCCAGCAGGGTGAGTTAATCGACTTGAGCTGCTGGAAAATGAATCCATTTCACTTGGTCACAAAATTGCTTGATCTAATGCATGGGAAGAAAACCTCTCTTGAGAGAGATTGAGAGGGATCTCACATGACTGTAGTCTGATGGTTAGGGCGTTTAGGTGGGTGATAGCCAATGTTATTAAATTCCAGCTCCCAATTTGGCAGAACAAGTTGCATTTGAACTTGTCTCAGCTACATTGTAAGATTGTTCTACAGTGGGATATTGCATTTAAAGTGAATATGTTACCACTTGCTGTTCATTTTCTCTGATGTCCTGAAGGGTGGGCATACACCAAGCATTCCTGCCTTACAGCTTTGCCCAAGGTGCCTAGGTGAGAAGATGCTTTCTTTGAAAGTACTGAGAGGGTTTGAACAAGGGATGGGGTTCAGAACAGCTCTGTGGTGTCGAGTATCTGAAACCTGGATGTCTGGAAGGCTTTGCTGCTGGAAATCAAAATGCAGACTTCACCTACATTTAGATGGCACTTGACCAGGGATGCTGAAGGTTTTGATGTCAGTGTTGGATAAGAGTTCTTCCAAGTTGAGCTGTGTCTCGTGAAATTCTTTCAGTGGTAAGTTTTAAGACATGACTTTGAGCCTAAAGGCTGTCAAGAATATTATTTGATAAATAGCAGAATGATTTTTTTGTTCGGTTTGGTTGAGAATATTGCATAAGGACTTGTGACAAAAGAGAAAGAATAGGTACGAACATGAATAGCATCTAATCCCAGAATCTGGATCTTCAGTATAACAAAAGCATAAGTGCCTGCAGAGACGTACCAGATACACAGGTCACACTTGGTTTACACTGCCTCCCTCACGCAGAGATTTTGCTTAGGCAATGTCATCTTCAGTTTGTGTCAGGAATTTGAAATGACCCTGTCCTACAAAAGACTTCCAAAAATTTGATATCTATAATCTTTCATCAACTGTTTCTCACCTGTTTTGGCCTATGGCAGACTCATAAGATAGCAAAGAAAAAAAAAAAATTGGTGTCACATTTCTGACCCAGTCCTGACAGGATATATTTTTGTAGTCTGTAGTGTTGCATAGCACTATCATATCACTTCTAAATAGCTGTAGTCTTTGCTTTTGTGTGCTGCTGTAGTATCTGACATTTTTAATATTACTGTTTGTTGTGCAGTCAATGTTCTGCTAAAACAAAGGAGTTGATGTAGTATATCATGTGTATTTTTGGTCAAAGGAGAACTTGGGAGGTTTGAAGTGGAAGGTTCAATATTTTTATATGTAGAATGCTATGAATTATTTGTAAAAATGAAACAACACAGCTTTTCCCTCCCCTGTGATCTAGCAGCAGCTTGTCAGTACATGTGTGCAGGTTATACACAGAATTTATTCCAGAGACTTTCCAACCAAGAGCTTGCATGACTGTGATAACCTAGGAACCCTCTTGCTCCTGAGCTCTAATACTCTGGTTTTCAGTCTCAGTGATTCTCTTTCCTTGCCCCTCCTCCCCATCCACACATCTTAAGTTTTGTTTGCAATGTGTGGGATTTATCTTCATTTGCTTTACTTTCAGAGATTTATTACTTCAACTGTAGGTTACCTGAATGAAAATATGGTGAGTGGTTTAAATGTACGCTTATATTTAAGATGATACTTACTTAATATACTTGATTCATATTTTTACCATTCCTCCTCTTCTTACTTTTTCCCCAGTAGAAGTTAAAAGTTGCATTGACAGTGAAACGTTCAGCCTCTGGTGGTCCTAGACTGAGACATGGAAATCATGGTCTTCCTATTTTAGAGTGGTCCTGTCCTGTGATGCTGCTGTGCACTTGTAGATTTACTGCAGGTAATCTCCTCCCTGTCTGCAGCTGCAGACAAACTTGATTTACATTGAGTTCTGTCTGTATACTTATTTCATTTTTTCCCTCCTCATGTGGTTGATCCAGGCAGAGAAGAAACACAGATGAAATGGAACAATATCATTTTAGCAGGCAATTGAAGAAAAGCTAATTAACATTTTAATTGTTTTGAATTTTAAGTGGCTTCTGCTTATTCACTATGGGTTGAAGAACTCCCTTCTACGCCTGACCTGATTACATTAATTACTATTCTTAGTGTAGACTGCTTCTATTACTTGGAATCAATTTTCGTATAAGGTTAGATCCTCAGCTGGTGTTAATGGGTGTCTTTCTGTGATGCACAAGGCAGAGGATCAGTTTATACCTGCTCAGGATTTGGTCTGGGTTTGGTATCATGAAGTCATGCTCTAGGGATACAGGTACCATAAGTAAGGGTAAGGCGTTTAGTTCTACCAGTCAGGAATTGCTGTCTGAGGATTCCCTTTGTAGTAGGCATTCAAACCCATTAAATGTAGTTCTCTTTGGCTTCAGAGTTCTCCATAGGCAAGTGAGTCTTCTTTGTTCTCATCTGGAAGTACTGCAGCCATACAGTCCCCTGCACAGTTTCTGTCTGAACTGGGCGCCTAAAAAAAAACCAACAAAACGGTCTGTGTCCAAGTGCCCTGAAGAGCTTGTTTTGATAGACTGTTAGGCAGTGCCCAGCAGTTAGATTGGGATCCCTACAAGGAACTCCAAGAAGCTGTCTTTTACATCATGTGATGGAAAACAATGTGGTTGTATCTGACTCCCAGCCCATCATGTTATAAGAGGTAAAAACTGTGATCTAGGAGTTGGGAGATGTTGGTTCAGTACCTTCCTGTACAGAAAATGTTGCAATTCTCATCTCCTGCCTCCTGTCAAACTAGAGTCTTTTCTAGATAGTAATTTTGTATGCTTATTGTTAAAGGTATGCTACTGTAAAGGAAGAAATTAAAGATGCAGTGGTTGTAGAAGACACATGAGTAAACATGAATCTATCACCCAGGAACTAAGAACATAGATGCTTATACTTGTTTAATTGTTCTGTTTTTTTGGGGGTAGGGTTGTTCCAGGCATTTTGATTTTGTTCTGGTTTGGTTTTTTTCCCGTAAAGAGTGCATAATGTGAAATGGAGCAAGAATTGGCTTAGGGAAGAAATCTTTGTTCACCTTTTTGTACAAGGTGATACTGAAATTTTTAGTAGCATGCAGGAAAGAAAATAGAGACTGTGCCGAAGGAAAAGCTTGGTTGCAGGAAATAGCTGTCTTATCGTTCCAATACCAGTTTACAAGACAGGTGACATAATCTTTGTTTCTTTTGTGTGTTAAGTTCCATACACTAATAAAAATGAAAATACATTTCTATTTAATTTATGACATCACTGAAGTGCTCTGTTAGGAATTGGTGCATACATGTGACATCAGATGCATGCGTAGCCAATTAATAGTCAAAGCTATCACCTACTTAATAATAGGTTTTTGTATGTGTGTTTATTCCTGTGTTAATGCTAGAGACTTGTCCACTTCATTTACTCAAAATATCTTCATTCAGAAGAAGAAATATTATATACTCATATCCAACTTTCAATGTTATCACTTTTATAACAAAGTCATGAAAAGTGAGGACTTGTTTACCTATTTGCCATGTAAATGTTGGTAGTTCTTGATAACTGTTCTTACATATTTGATTAGGATGTGATACCAGGATGTGATATATTTTCCTCTGTGTGTGCATTATCTAAAAGTAGACAATTTAAGTAACAAACCCTGTACGATTTAATAATCTTTGCCATCAAATGAAGCTTGTCCTGTCATGGATGAATAGTTTTCTTTTCTAAAGTATTTTGCTGAAGGCAGCCTGTTTAAGTTATCATTTTAATGTGTTTCAGCTTGGTGTTTGTAAAAGGTGGAGGTCTGCAATAAACCTTTTATTTTTTTTTCCCCTACTTCTATGCGGAGAGCTACCCATTTAGATGAGGCTTTTCTTTTTTTTCCTTTTAGTATCTAGCTTCTCAAATTTTTACATATTTTTGTATTGCATTTTATTGGAGAGAACATATTGCTGTCTCCTTGTTTAGACTATCAGATTGCCTCTCTTACCTGTGTCATGATTAACAGCCTTATGGCAATTTCTTTTGCTTGCATATAAAAGACAATATTTGTAACTTTTGTATTTATCTCTGTTTTAATATGATTTAGCAGTGGAAACTAGGGGAAAAAAGAAAAAAAAAACCCAATCATACTCCCCCCCAGCAATATGTGACAAGCCAGCTGCTGACTGACAAACTGTAAAAGACTTCTGAATTACCATTGGTTTATTTTTACAGTCCATCTCTTCCTCCTCCTGGAGAAACTTGGAGATAGTCACCTTTCTTTTCAGCTGTAGGATTATTTATTATTCCTAGCCTTTCATGACTCTTTTATATCTTGATAAAGTGTCCTGTAGGTGATTGAGGCAGCCCAGATACAGGTTTACTTGCTGTTTGTGCTGCTTTCCACCATTCTGAAAATGCTAGAGCATCACTGAGCAGCTTGATGTGCCTCTTCTTTGGGGTGACATGTTCAGGTTTCTTCTATCTGCCCCAAAACCTGCTCTTTCTGTAGCTATGTCAGATGTTCTGGACACACTTACTTTTCAATATAATTAGCCAACACTGAGTCCCAATTTTAAAAAAAGAAAGAAAAAAAGAATAGCAATGTAGAATATCTCAGTAAATCTGCCTTTTCACCACAGTAGCAACTGAGAGAAGCAGGCAGACTTTGGGGCTTGCTGGCCACTGCCATTAATGTTCAAACTCATCATTGACTTCCAGTGTCTCTCTTCACTTCAGATGCTAGAGCAAATTCCTTTTCCTGCTGTTACCAGTTGTAGAAGTGCATGTGCTTAGGCTCAGGCAAACACGGCTCCTTTTTCTGCAGCTGGTTTTTCCAGCGTGAGTGCAAGAAGCCCTCTAATGTGCTTCCATCCTTGCCTGTGTATCGATCCCTCTAGTGCTGAGGTCCTGTTTCAGGTTGTCTGGTGGTGTGATTGTCTGGGAAGCCAAAGCTGGAAAAGAAAATTGATTCAAGGAGATCTCCACTTGCCTGCATATTTCTCTAGTGGTGGTTCTGCATCCTTGGCAGCCAAAACTTGGCCTGAAGAAGTACCCCTTATGTTGGTTGTTACAATTTAATTTTAATGGGGCAAAAAGATCATTCTGATCTTGGTAACAATTTTTATTGCTGGTAATAATGCAATAGACAGAGCCAAAATTAATTTTGGTCTAGAGTTTTTATAGGAGTTGGGGGGGAACTGCGAGCGCTTGGTATGGAAAACATTGAAGAACAGTAAACAATTCCATGCTGCAATTTTTTTAGAAAAAAGTACAGAACTTAATTTTGAAGAGGAGTTTCACGTGGAAATATGATGGTAGATAGCCTTGGAAATTTGGAATAAAGCTAACCTTTTTGCTTTTGACTTGGAGTACATTTAAGTGAGAATTTTAAGAATATGGAAGAGTGATAAACAAGGACAGGCCAAAGCTACTACGTATTGAGAAACAGAAGGTACATAGATTAAGACTTTTTTTTATCCAATGGCCTATGAGGATTTGTTCTGAAGGCTGTACATTTCATCTCAATACATTCAAAATCATTGCATTTTTAGGTCAGAGCTGAACTGTAGAGTTAGATTAATCTCCCTAATATACTCCTTTGTGAATGTTCATTACAAAGCTTTAGGAAAAAGGATTTGGCTTGTAAGGAAGAGCTGAACTATAAATATCAGAGAAGCAGTTCAGTCTCTTATAGATAACTTGCACTAGATAGCAGTTGTCTGTTCCCTCCCCCCCCATTTTCATAGTTATTTAAGCATTATGAATTTCATGTAGCTTTATTGTACCACCAGTTATAAAGTTGTTTTGTTCCTCAGAATTTCAGGATCTCTGGTTTTGAAGGAAGTCTGCTTTCGCTTGCATGAGCGTTTTTCCACCCAAACGTGCATGGGTTCTTTAGCTAGTTTTCAGGGTGTCACCACTGTTGCTGAAGTGACATGTTGTGGTGAATGATTCATTCTCTCTTCCCCTTTTTATTTATGACTTAAACAATCTATTTAAAAAAAACCCAAAACCAAAACAACCCACACTTTTTTTTTTTTTAAACTTAAAATGTCACCTGATACATTATGCAAATTAAATGCAAAGGGAAGCAAGGTAAGTTGCATGCAAGAGTTGCTGAGGTACTGAAGCGCTTGCCTACCTAAATACAGTATTTCCTGTTTATATCTAGTCGATTACTACCGAAGAAAGCATAGTAACCACTTAAAGTATATATATTTTTGATACCTTTTCTGTTTGCATTCTATGTTATTATGATACTAATTATTGAATGTGGTAATAATATGTCAGAATTTAGAGTTTGGGATCATAGGTTTTTTATTTTTTGTTGATGAGCGATCAGATACTTAAGAGTATGGGGTAAATGTTGCAAGTAATAAATACTAAGTATCATGGAGTTTTTATGCATTCTTTTAAGGTAACATTACATGGCAAATGCAGTGGTAATGGATTGCAGCAGGCGAAAGGAAAAATTATTAAGAACTTTTTTTTAGGAGAAAATTTGGTTTGAAATAGTTTTATTTCTCCAGGGAAAGTATTTTCAGACTACCTACCCCATTCACCCTCACAGACAGTGGCTCCTTTTCAGTACTGTGAAGCCAGTAACTTTTTACCTTGGACCAAAGATATAAGTGTACCAAAAAGCCATGAATGTGATACCTCAGAAGAAAAGTGATTTTTTTTTATGTATTACACCAAGCATATGCATGTGATATTCATTAGAACTCAGTATGTTTGATGCTGAATTTGAAAAACATACCATATAAAAATTCTGTGATAGTATATGTACTCTCTTTATTCCCAGTGACGCTGTGATACCTGTTTAGACGTGCAGCACTTTTTAAATAGGGGTGGTTTGTTTAAGTTCTTACACCCGTGTTTTAATGTTTCAGTAGGAGACCTGATTTTGAGAAGTGTTTAGCAATTTGTATTATAAATGGAGCTAATGAGGGCTCTGAATGTAAAAAATCAAGCTTCTTGTTTAAGCTCTGAAATATAGACATGTCCGACTTACGCATTCATTTGAAGAACACCAGATCTTGTATGTAATTTGTGCTCATTGTTAGGCAGTACTTCTGCTTAAAAAGAAAAGTATTCGTAGAAAATTCTGTAGCTTATCCAAAAGATGTTTTTTCCTGCCTTGGAATTTTAACCCAGAAGATAAATTGGCAGCCCTTGGTGCTAGAAGGGCTTGCACAGAGATTTTTAATTTTTTTTTTTTTCTTTTAATGCAGCTAACTGTTTAGTGAAAAGGCAAAGCAGTAATGGATAGAAAAATGAGGAATTATCTCAGCGGTTTCATTCATATACTTCATATAATCATAAGCTTTACTCAGTTACTAGCGATGTTTGCGTCCTGTATTTGAAGGGAGATTATGTTATGAGGAAAACTACCTTTGGAGCAGCTGCTCAAATTAATGTATTGGAACCACAGCATAGAATAAGAAGTCAAAAGCTTGTGGCAGGAGGGTGACACACAGAGTATAATGGTTTCCAGCGTCACATCCATGACATTTTTTTTCACCTGGAAGTTCGGGGGTTTTATAACCCTGGTAAGAATGGCACTCTGTAAACTATTACTTAAAATGCCCTTTATTAGAGCCAGCACTCTTAGGAAAAAGGGTAGTATAGGTAATTTTGGATCCCTTCACGTGCTAGGAACCCTGAGTTGTGTGGCACTGGATGGGCCTGCCGTGAGGGTGAGATTCTGTCTGTGGAAAAATTACGTGACATTTTGGTCTTTTGAGCCCTTAAAGAGTTTTTTTGAAAGAAAACATTTCCGTTGTCAAACAAAAAAGGATGTTCCCACGAGAACCTGTTGCTGCGCTGTTAAAGACGAGGCCAAGCAGGCGGTGTAATCGCTGGTGCAAGGTGAGAGCTGCTGTCAGCCGTGTGTCAGGGGACACGCAGAGCACACGCCGAGGCCACGCAGGTGAGCCCCACTCGGCACCGCTGACTCCTGGGGGTACAGTGGTCTTCCAGACAGGGTCATCACGCGTGGGAAATGCCACGCATGGAGGTGATGTGCTCTGATGAAGCTGTTTGTTAACGCCTGCCCTTGGCATTGCCTTGGGCCTGTCTCATCGGTCCGAAAAAAAGTAGGTGGCAAGGAGCAGATACTCCTCGATGTTGTCAGCTTTAGTTTTCGCTTTAGTAGATACACTTCAGTGGAACAGCGTTTCACTGCTGCAGTGGTACTGACTTTATTTTTTTTGCGAAAGTATTTTTCAACAGCTGAATCAGGAGTGTTGTTTAATGCTGCAGCAGGGAGAGGAGGGCAAAGTCTTTCTTTCCCCACTCTGTGCATCCCAAGCTGTTTCCTCCTCTTGCTACAGCTTCCATTTCCATTAGGTCTGGGAGAGGTCTCTGTGTTCCCATACATGAGTGACCACCAGGATCCAGCCAGGGCTTAGGGGAGAGAGGTGTGAGAAAAATCCATCTGGCATTTCCCCCTGTACTCTTCTGTCCCTCCTGTGCTCACTTCTTCTCCTTGCTTTCCCAAAACCTTTGTGAAGAGCGCGTAGTTTACTTTGAGCTGGTGTGAGGATGGAAGGGGAGGAAGGCTAGATTCAAGCCTTGGTATACTTTGTGTGTGTGCATGCAGCAAGGCCAGTGCATTGGGCAGGTGTTTTTCCTCCTGTTGTATTTTCTCCTGTCTTCCTCTGCAGGGCGGAACTTCAGATCCAGCATGGCGTGTCTCCTGTCTGGCACAGACCGAGCTGGGTATAACAGGACCGGGTCCCAGAGGGTGTCTCTCTTGGGGGGCCTGGTGAGGAATGGGTTTTGCAGGGGGTTGTGAAGAAAACTCCTTGCTGGCCGCAGCTCACCAGGAAGGGAGCACTCTGGTGTGGGGTGCAGAGGGCAGACTGCTGGGTGGGCGATCCCTGCTGGGGGTGCTGGGCTTGGGGTCAGGATGGGACCGTGTATGTATGGGGAGGAAAAGGCAGTGTGGATCACCAGGGAGCCTGTGGCGGCGTAGCCCAGCAGGAGCTGATGCAAGGTGGGGCCAGAGAGCAGGCATGTCCTTACCTGTGTTGGTGTGTAGAGCAGGTCGGAGGAGAAGGTTGGAGGACCGTTTCATAATGAAAAAAGAGAAGCGCTGTTTACAATCTGAGTTTCTTCTTTGCACAGTCTGGTGTGGTTCTTCCAAGGCTTAACATGCTTTTTAAGCATTTTCTTTTGTTTACCACAGGGGGGCTGAAGGGTATCCTTCCTGCTTGCTGATCAGCAATAACTTGAAGCACTGATAGCCCTACCATGGGACATGTTCATCTGGACCAGCTCTAATACTGCATGGGAAGTTTTGAAAAAGTTCTTGTGGGGGAGCAGGAGGGTCTGAACGTAGAAGAGGAAAGGGCAGAGGAAGAAAGAGCCAAAAGGAATTACTTGTGTGTTTCTTCCCTCTAGATTTCTAGGTATATCCTCAGCTATTCTCCCCTTCCCTGGGACGCCTGCCTACAACAGAACTTCTCAGTATGTGACCAGAAATTGATTTTTAGAAGAAATGAGTTGGTACAGGCATTCCTGTAGGAGAGCAAGATAGACTTTTACATGGTTCTAATAGCACACTCTAAATAAGTAAGTATGGAAACAAAAGGTTACTGAATCCTACTTATTACACTTCTAAACATTTATGTTGTCATTATCTCATTTTTGAGGAATCCATATCCTGATTTAAAAAAAGCACCTCTGTTAATCCAGACTTCTGGCTGTGACTCTCAGTTACTTAAAGTCTTTATAATTCAAGTCCTGCTGTTTTACATTACTGTAATGGGGTCAAGCTGCTAGGATGATTTGTGCCAGTTTGTGTTGAACTCCTTGCATGTGAGGAATTGCTGGGTGCTCAAGACCCAAGGCACCGTCAGCCGTTAAGTCTGTAGCACAAGAGATGTTTGCAGAGAGAAAAAGTTGCATAGGCATCTGTGTATCCTGGCAGACCCGGCTTTCCTGAATGCTCTTCTTGTCCTAGAAATCAGGCTGCAACTTGATCTTAAAACTGCTTGGAGCAGCAGTGTGGCTGATGAGGCTTGCCCCGAGCCAGCGTGGTATAAAGTTATTGATTTGCATGTCCTTTGTCTGACAGATCCTGTAGCACATTCGGCTCACCAGTCAGGAGAATCTGGTCTTAAAATTTACTGTATATTTAAAAGTCGTTCTCGCACCCTCCTGAAAATGTAAACTCATGCTGTTTACGTGGAGGTTACTAGCTTGTGGACTAGCTGCTTTGTATGTGCATGCAAGATAATTGTTAAAGCTGTGCTGTGGAGCACACTTTCACTGTGTTGGTGGTGCTGAGAATTGTCAGGTTTCTTACTGTTGCAAAAATGGAGCATTCCTCTTAAACATTTGTTACATGTTTGTCATTGAGAAGACCAAACAATTTGCTGGGAAGAGTCACATATCAAGACAATTACCTTGGAACACATGGAGCAAAAGTGCTGTTCTGTTACGGGATAGATTTAGACTTACAGGAACCACTGCAGGCACTGTGAGTGCTCTGAGAACTAATTTGGGGGGGGGGAGGGGGAGGTAATGATGCATTGGTCTTGAAGTGCAATGTTGTACTGCAGTCCTTGAGTGTTCATGAATGACTCGTGCTTCTTAGAGCTACAAGCTTAGAAACTGTGAGATGGAAACTAGTGTTTTATTTTGGATGCATTCTGACACTTCCTTTTGACTGTCAGGAAATACTTATTTCTCCTCAATCTTCAGACTCAAGAGCACAATGGTTATTAAAAAATTCAAAATGTAATGAAAAGGATGTTTTTTAACGTAAGGTTTAATATTTCACTGTGATGTATTGCTTCTAGGAGCTCTGAAGAAAACCTCAGAATATCAGGAGACCTGTGATAAAAATTGAGGCATCTTTAACACTTAACAAACATGTGGTGCATATGATCCCGTGTGTTACAATAGAGGAAATTCCACAATAAACTCTGTGAGTAAATGCGAGTAGACAGACTGAAGGTGTTTTAGTATCTTCTCTAAAGATATTCATGAAAATCTTACGAGTGAAGTGAAGCTAGTGTGCAAGTAGAAAGCATTTAGTGGAATGAAAATGAAATACAGATTGGGGTGAACTTTCAAATGCATTTTTTCAGCTTTTCATGCTAGAACTCTTTTTCTCATCTGGCATAACCTTTAAATTGGAGCTGTCTCAGCCGTGTCTTTGTTCATAAAAACAATAATAATAATGTTCTAGAGATGCAGATACAAAGTCCTCATTGCAGCTGCTGAGGTTTTCTGTGCCACCAGCTACTTGTACATTGCTCGTGGGGGAGTTCTGGCTTCCCAGCTGTCCATATTGCTCCCACTGCACCGCACCTGGGAGGTGGAGTGGTTCAGGCAGGCTAGATCCTTGATTCATTTGCAACTCTAACCTGAAGGCATTGCCAGGGCTGCACTCCTCACACCCTGATCCTTGGGTTGTGGAGGGGGACAGAAAGGAATTGGACGTTTCTGAGGGGGACAGAAAAGTTTTAAAACACACACATGGTAGAGGATTTCCTCAGCTAAGGAGGAGTAGAGGTGAGAGAGGGTGAGGGATCTCTGGTAGACACCTGTTCATAGGAAATCTCAAAAGTATTTCTAAGAAGTTTCCAAATTTTCCTTCCTTCCTTCACATGCTTAAGCACATGAGCACGTTATTTAAAGTCCAGTTAAAGTGCTAGCTTGAAGTTCATATAATCCTTCAAACTGATGATGTCGATATGTCCAAGGTCAAAGGTCAACAGCCACTTTTTCTGTCTCTTAGGTGTTTTCTGAACACAAAGCTAGAGACCCTGCAGATAACTGCTTAAGTTAAATATTTGCAATCATTAACTAAACTAACATTAACGAACCATTAGATTATACAGTAGTGTTAAATTATTGCATTTGATCATGTTAAAAGTATCTGAAAAAAGCCAGGTAGGTTCTGTATTTTTTTAGTACTTGAGGCTTTTGGTTTATTGTGGGTTTTTTTTTTCCTTAAGCAGGTGTTAGCTGTTGGTTGGTTTATCTTGGTTGATTTATCTTAAAGCATGAAATGACTTTCTTAAGAAGGGGACAGGAAGGAAACTGTACCGGAGCTATTCAGGTTGAAGTGATTTCTCAAAAGGTTTATGGAGAAAAATGAAACTAATGTTCAGTAAAACTTCTAAATAATGCAAAGATCACAGTGCAGCCATACATAACAATAATGGGAGCTGCAAGGAGTCATGAAACCATAGAGGGATAAATTTATATATGTGAGCATGGCATTTAAAAAAAAAATTACACTGCTGTTTATCACATGGCCTGTATTTTATCTATGTGCTTGCTGGGTTCCTTGCATACTCACAGAGCTGTGCAAATAATACAAGTGAATATGTGGGTATGTATACATATCACGTATGATGCTTCATGCCATTGCACACTTTGTGTAATAGTCTACACATAACGCTGTAAATGGAAGACTTGTGGTCAGTAAGCACTGGTAAACCAGAATAGTGGGCATCACAGAGATAACAAAGTCCAAATTTCTGGTCAAAGCTTGTTTTCAGCTTTAGAATTATTATTTTTTTTAGTTTTAAAAAAACTGATACATTGCAAATTCTACCCTTCTTTAGACCTGAATGGCTATCCATTGCTTGGAGCCTTGCAGGATTTTAGTGGGCAATCTCGTAAGTCAAGTATTTCTTGGGTAAGATCCTGTTAATTTATAAAGAATGCACAGCAGTATCTTCTGCCCCTCCATTTTGCTGGACAAACTAGGAGCAAAAAAAAAACAACAAGACAATCATCTCCTTACTTATAATTTCAGGCTAGCTCTGCCAGCCACTATTCTTCCAAATCTTTATTGGCTGTCACCTTGGCTTTCTGTTCCCATGATTGCTTCTGCCATACACACACACAGCTGCATCCAAATCAGTTCCTAGCTTCTGTGTTTGTACTCAGCCTAGTCATGTGGCATTTGTCAAGAGTCCCTAGGGTTGTATTTTTCACAGTTTTAGCTAATAAGTATCAAACTTCTTTTTCATTTAACTACATTGAATGTTGCTATTGCATTTTCAGCTTCACCAAGGCTCCTGCTGCCCATGGATCACAGGCAGCCACAAGCTTTGTTGAAGCCTTGCATCATTCAGCATGACAATTCCATATGCTTGCAAGTGCAGGGAACACTTGACAAAGCAAGTACCCTAAAGAAAAAAAGCCTACCTCCATATTTGGAAAAATCACCGTTAATGTTGTTGCAAAACTGGGGAATGAGTACAGACAGCTGCAGCCAGTGAGGTTACTAGAGCGTATTTTATTTTACATTTGCAGTGGGCTGAGGATGTTTTCATGGGTCAGTTAATATAGGTCAGCTAACAGCCACTTATTAAACCACAATAAGTATGTACATCTATGAGAAAAGAGAGAAGGAAGAACTGCTGAGCAAGACAACTTTGCCTATTCAGTTTGAGGAGAGTGAAAGGATTGTTGATGAGGCAGCAGAAAGTGTGGAGTAGGAAAAGGACCAGCAGCTCTGGTGTGCACTTGGTTCCTCTTGCTTCATGCTTTCAGTGAAGCTTGCAGAATGTCTTTTGCTGCCCTTTCCTGGTGTTCAGGAATGGTGGAGACAGAGGATAGACTATATCTCAAATACCATCCAGGCAAAATGCTGCTTCTGTTCATTTGTTATTACCGATGTCTGTATAGATATCATGCTTGCAGAGACGAGTGTTAAGAGACTAGAAGGACCAGGGCTTGACTTATTTTAATAGAGAAATGGAGCTCTGAGAAAAAGGCATGAAGGAAAGGGAGCTGCTCAGGTTAGTGGCTGATACAAATTCCTTTTCAGTATCCCCTTAAGCTGAATCTTTAATTCCTTCTCTCTCCTGGCCATTGCTCAGAAACTTCATACAGTAAAAGTAACTGAATATTTAGATTTTGAAAACTTTACAAATCACTCCATAGATTATGGTGCATGTTCAGGCCAGGGACTGAATGAAGGAAATTCACTGAAATCAAAGCAGTAGAACAAAATCCCCAGATTTCTTTACCTGCTTCTTCTGGTCTCTTTTCCCTAGCTTTTGAAGATGTATCTTTTGATGCTTCAGAGGCATATTTCACTTAGTGTGTTCCAGGGTGGTCTGAGGAAAGGATATAGGGTTTAATCTACTAGTCTCTTTTGTGCCTGTAATACAAGGTTGTTTTGCATTTTTTTGTGCAGACTAATTTTGAACCACAAAGAGGTTGCAGGAAAGGAATGTTATTTTTTAAAAATAAAAATAAACCTTAAACTTTTAATCAGACATAAAAATTTGAAATTGCTCTAACTATCTCTAGCACCAGGTCCTGGACCTCCTTTATCTATTGAGTCAAAATGTTTGTGTCATTTTGTTCCTTTCAAGGTTAAGATGGTTTGCATGTTTTCAGACATTAACAGATTGTTCACATGGTGGAAGAAGGAAAATAATACCATGTTTCTTATTTTAATTGATACCAGCTGACCATGAGCAATTTTTTGTGTGTATTGTAATCCAAACTAGCAAAATAGATATCTTAATGAGCCAGGTCAGATGGAGGAACTGTTTAGGTCATGCTGCTCTTTCTGGATTTGAGCTGTTTGTTCAGCAAAATATGGCTGTGTTTCTCCCAGGAGTTTTGAGCAACATATCTGATTTGTAAATTCTGAGGTATTTTCACTTCAGGATCACTAGTTACACATCAAGGGGATATTTTTTCCAGTTACTTTATAAGATGCATATTTATTCTTTTTTATGTGTACCTTGCTTATGTTTGCAGAGCAACATAGATTGCCATAGGACTAGCTGTAGTTAGTTGCTTTCTATAAATTCTGCTGCACTATTCCAGCACTAAAAAATAATTGTGATGCTTTACAAGGTGACAGTTGATTCTGGCTACCGTATACTAATGTGGAAAGCATGGAAGACATCTGTATTGTATCCATGATTATGACTCAGTTGCCTAAACTATTCTAATGTTGTGGGTGGTATAAATTCAAGGGCTTAACTCTTGCTTCAGTCTGTCCATCTAGGAAAAGGAGCAGTGAGGTAAATTGTTCTGTCTTGCACTACTCTTTAACCATAGACACGGTAAGGTAGTAATAGGTCAAAATATATTTTCTGTCTTAAACCCCATAGATATTTGAAGTAGCAGAGCATGAAATTGTGAGATTTGGTTCTGTTGAAAATTACTGGTACAGATAATGTATCATGCAGTTCTTGCAGATAAAGCTCAGAGGCTGTTGTGGAGTGGTAAGATAATCAGGGACATAAAAGTTTTCCTGTACAGTGGGGCACAGGACAAAGACACCCAATGGTATTACAGATTGTAAACATCCATTTACTCTGATACATGTTCATGTTTGGGGTGGCGGGGGGGGGGAAGTCCTGCCTTGAAAAGGACTAATGACCTTGTCCATGGCAATTTTTGGATGTAGCTATACTGTCTCCTATTCTGGAGTTGTTGTAGTCCTGCCAAATGGTTCAGATCCTTACACTAGGCTGTGCACATCTTGAGGAAGGTATGGGCATGTCGTAAGAGAGGAGAAACTGGAAGATAGCTTAAGTCATGAGTGTAGATTACCTTCATTACTTTAATCAGAACCTCTAAGTTCTGTGTTTCTTTGGAAAAACAAGAAATGAAAAGATTGGGTTTTATCTGTGCAAGTGAAGGAATGGGTCGGTTGAGTACTAGGGCAATATGGATCCTACTGGTCAGTAAGAAAGAGAGGTGAAATTTATAGAACACCTCTGTGAGTGACTAGCCATGGGACTGTTGGTGAGACCCTGGAGGACTTTCTTTTAGCAGGAATCAGATGAAAGAAACAGGGAGTGTGTGCTGCAGTCTGACTACTACAGATCTTTGGTTTTCTACTGAAGTAGAAAAATTAGCTTTCAAGCTACCTTCAGAGAATGGCATTTAACTTAGTCTTTTAATCCCTGAAAAAGGCTTATTTGCTTCAGATACTGGTTTTGTAGTTCCTCAATGCCCCTCTGTGCTTTCCAATTGCAGAATGTGTTTCTGGGTGGCAGCTGAGAGTGGTGAAGCACAGAATTTGCCCCTACCCTCTGAGTCCTGGCTACTTGCTTATGAGGAGGGTTTCTGAGTTAACGGAGCTCTGTTGGCTGTGCTGTGGATCACGATGTTGGGGAGCTGCATACAGAGCTGTGGAGTGTACCACTGCTGCCCTTGCCTCCTCAGCATCTCCTGCAGCTGGGATGAGCACTCCCAGAGGAGCCCTCCTGACCTACACTTAGGTATCTGTTATCTTTCTGCTACTATGGTGTGTCTGCCCAGCAGAGAGGGACTGAAGTGTAACGTATGAGAAGCGTGCTCAGAATTTATTGTACAAGTGCGCACGGTCAGTAAATGGTATAAATTGCTTGTCACAGGTCAGCACATACTTCTATAAAAGTATGTTGCATAGGTTAGCTGATTATCAAGCAAAAAGTATCTGCATTTGCTAATGTAAGTTAAGCAAAGCATTACAAATAAGCATTGCATTGCAAATAATTCTTACAATTAAGAAGCTTAACTTCAATGGCAAGCAGGTATTAGTGCTGTTAGCTTTGTTTACCCTTGGAAAAAGGTAGACACAGTTGTCAAACATGGGCAGCGTACCAGAGGCAAGTGAGTGTGAGCTGAAGTTGAGGATAAAAATTTTTTCAGAGTGGCCTTGTAGTGAAGCATCCTTTTTCTGATAACTGTATACATTTATTTAAATTAGCATTTCCTCTCAAACTGCACCAGACTAGTTAAATTCCAGGTTTTACAGATATCACCAATGTTTTGTTGTTTATTCCCCTTACCCATCTAGACTGGAAAACTTTTAGAGAGAGCTTTGTTAAAACATACAGAAAATACCCTTGCAAACCCTTCTGGCTTTCACAAACTGCAATTTGAAATTATCCCACCTGTTTCCAGTAGGCATAGCATGGCAAACCTGTATTGTCTGGAATTTCAGGTAATTGAGGCTTTTCTGGTTGTAGATTAATTCTTTCTGTTCTTTCCATTACACCAATTGCAAAGTTATGGCAACTATATTTTTAGGTACATACGTAGTAACCAAAGGAGGTGACAAAAGTAGTTGTGATTTTTTTTTTAAATGTTTTTTAGCAAACTGTCTGAGACTATTAAGAAAAGTCAGAAATAGGTCTGCATGGCAGAAAACAGAAAGAAGCAACTCCCTCAACCACAAAATCAGAATATGTACTGCCAGTGTAAGAATGAATTAGCGTAAAAAAGCTCCAGATACCACTTAGGAAATCAAGGCAGAAAGATACCTATGAAGCAAAACCGATTTTTGCCTGTCCATCTTCCCAGTAGACTGAAGACAGGAGCCCAGATGGAGCATTCCCTTGTTGGCTTCTAGACTTCTGTCCTCTGTCTTCATTCCTTGTGGGAATGTTCACACACAGGTGTGGAGTGCTGGGACAAAGTGCAAAAGAGCAAGATCAGAACTGGAGAAGGATTTTGCTTTTTTCTTTTGCAACGATAAGATAAAGATCAACAAACATTATCAAGGCATTATTAAAGGATAGGCAGCTTAATTAATGTTGTAAATAAGTCGTCAGTGGAAGGATTATGCAAAAATGATGTGAAAGAAGAAAGGAAGCCACTGTACCTGCTTCTGTTGATTGTATTTTCAAATTTCACGTAAAGCTTTTGGGAAGCTGACATTTTTAACAGTTGCAAACTTTATCTTTTAAAGCTCTCATTGAAGCATTAATCAAGATTTTAGTGGACCACAATTTAATGTTTACTGAATTCTCTGAATAGCTATCCTAGATAGCAGTTTCCTTAAAAACTTTTTGTTGTAAAAACTTTGAAGACCAAATTGCTCTAAATTGATATTTACAGGTTCTGGGGTGTTTTCACATACTTTTTGTTTGATGAAGATCCTTCTAGGAGCAAAGCAGTGGAGGAAGAATAGGAAAAAGGTGAAGAAGCAGAGCAGTCTGGTAGTGTGAACCACCAAGAAGGAATAGAGGGTAGTAGTGGAAAGTATTCCCTTTTCTATTTGCCAAGTAATGCAATCTTTCTAGGTGATTGTCAGTGTGCCAGAGAGAGTGCTGTGTTCCTAGTCTTTACACCGTCTCTCTGGGAACGTGTTATTTTAGCCTCCCTCCCCTTCCCTTATTTTTCCCCCTGGAAGGATGAACCCTGTAATCACAGGCTGGGGCGTTGGGTTCAGCTGCTTGGTTTTATCATCTCATGATTCTTCTAGCAAAAAAACTTGAACTCCTGTGCAAGATTTAGTCTCGTTGGGAGGTATGCAGAGAGCAGAAATTTTCCAGCAACACATGGTGACCTTTTCAAAACAAGCTGATGTTATATTAGTCAACTTGAATACAGCACGTTCTGTTCTTGAGCTGCAGTGTTGAAGAAAAACTTTTGTCTGTGCTGGCGGTATTACCTGCCTCTCTGGCAGATGTGGCTGGGATTTTGTCTGCCTCGGAATATATGGAACAGCCAAATCCTCAGCCAGATACGTGTTTCGTGTCTTAAATCTGTTTGCATGTTCTTCCTTTGAGCAGATGATAAAAAGTAATGATTAGACAGCTACATGTAGAGATAATTAGTTTAGAAAACTAGTTAGTTTGTGACAGCCAGGACTTGATCTAATGGCTGTTACCCATTGCTTTTTTTGTCCTCTGTCCTATGGAAAGGATTTTAAGCCCTCCTTCACACAGTGTATCAGTGTGTGGATAAAGTCAGTGGTAGAGACATTTCATAACTGTAATTTAGAAATTTCCACATTCAACGTGGATATGTGTCAGCATTTGCCTACTGTTGAGCCCCACCTGGACACTGAAGACTCTACATTTACTATTAATGACATTTATTTTCTTTATGCATGGAAACCTGTAAGTAGTATGATTTAGCTCAACATCTTAGTTGATGGTGTTGGTTGCAGAGAGACTGAAGACTGAATGACTGTGCAGTCTGACTTCGGAATTCGTCTGGTATGCTGCTGTGCTCCAAACAAAGCATGAGGTGTTACTGTTCAGGAAGAGTATTTCCCCCGGCCCCTTTCCTAAAGAAGACCAAGCTGGGATCGTGCTTGTAGGCTGGTGGATGCTGTAGTGGTTGCCCAAAGAAGGCTGCTAGTCTGAGGTGCAGAATCCAAGGCAGGAGCTGCAGTTATTGCTGGCAAAATCTTTAGAGGAGCTGGACTCTGGGGGCTCTGCGGATGGAGCTCATGAGGTGTGGGAGCAGAGCGAAGAGATGTTCCTCTCTCTCTCTCTCCCTCTGTTCTGAACTTGGGGTAAGGGAGTAGAATTCTAGTTTCTGACATTTAAAAAAAAAATTGTGTCTGCCAAAACTGGGTTAAAAATCTCCTTTTGCCAGTCAGCATATGAATTATTTCCTTGTCATGAATATGGGGTTCTTCATGTTCAGCTATGGAAGTGCTGAGCACTGGCTGATTTGCATCAGTTGCCCTCAGTTACTCTCCTGGAGGGAGAAGTTACAAAATTTCAGTATTGAAGAATATTACCCTATAATCTGCAGGATGACATCAACACCCCTCACCACCTCCCCCAGCCTTCTTGTACTAATTCCCAGTACTGATTTGAACTATAAATTTTTTGAACTGGCATAAAATCAAAATGTGGCAAAACCAGTAATTGAATGCAAAGTTTCAGAAAAATAGTGATTAAAGTCTTGATGTTTAATTGCTTAAGTACCATTTATGTAAACTCATGGGTTTATACATAAACCCATATATATGGGAGAAATCTGGTATGTGGGATATATCATGATGACACTGCACAAACTGTATTAGACTTAGTAAAGTAAGAGCTACTGGGGCAGTTCAGACTGAAGGTTCATCTAAATCAACTGGAATAATATTGTAAAATCTTAAATTGAAACTGTGTTTGCTATTAAGGGTTTTAATTCTGTTAAAATGCATGAAACATTTGGCTTTTGAAATCCAAAGGCAAAATGAGTTTTAGTGACTTTGAATCTGGTGAATATAAGATACTATTACATGGATAATTTCATGTGAAGGGTTTTTTTTCTAATTAGGATAATAAAGCCCACGATGTATTGATTTAACAGGATTAGAATGTATCAAGTAAAAGGAAAAAAATTTGGCATTTATAATCAAATTTTGGGATAGTTACTTTGATAAAATACTTTGCATGTATATTCAAGTTAAGTAAAGATAATACTGGAACTCAGTTTTCATGCAAGCATTTGATTAAACCAGTAGAATGTTGTATCCCAAATTTACTGGGGGTCATATGTACCATGTACATACCAATTGATGAATAGGTGAATATGCTAGCTGTGGGTGGGAGATGCTGGAGTGGTTCTTGGAAGCTGTTCTTACAGGTGATGTCTTAGTACCTGCTTCTGATGTTAATTTAAGTAATGAATTTGGGTAACTCTTGGTTTTTATGGTACAAATGTGATTCCCTATAATATTTTCATGTGACCATTTAGCACAACAAAGCCAACAAAAATGAAGAACTTTGATCTTTAATAAATAATTACAATTTATTCTGGTAAATCCTACCAGTCTCCACTAATCTTGGACCCAGAAATTTCTGATCTACAGAGGGGTTATGTTCAAATTGAGTCACCTTTTTTTGATGTGGTGATGCAACATTGTGAGTTCTTTTTGTCTTTGAAAGTTTTAAGCAGACAAGATTTAGGTAAGCAAGAGCAATAATTATGGAGGAAATCCTGGCAATGGCAAGGGTGAGAATTCTGTCAAAAGAAGGTGTGAAGAAAGGGAAGCAGGGATGGCAAAAGTGGTGTTGCTACAAACTTTGGTAATGTTGAGGCAGAGACTGCTGTATACAGTTTTAGGAGAGCTCCTGCTGGTTGTCCTGAAAGATTTAAAGAAAAAAATTGTAGCTTCACTTTCACCTGCACTATGCTTGAGCAAGAAGCAGAAATCCACAGAACTTATTTCACCAATGAATGAGACAGCTAATCTGGCACTGCAGGGTTTTTTGCAGTGTAGGATACCTATATAAAGACAGGAGATTGACTTCCCATGTACCACAGTCTATTCAAAATCTAGGTGCAAGAAATAATTAAGGAATTTATAGAAAAGTGAAAGAATGGTTGCATTTTGTTGAAGGGACACAGGAAAGTCTCTCTTTTAATAGCAAGTAATGTCCTTTAGTTCTGGAAAATTGATAAAATAGAAGTTCGGAAAATTCTGTCATACCTTCCAGTACTATGCTTTATTAAATTTCTGGAAGAAATAGAAAAAAAGAGAACTCATGTACTTGAAGATAAATGACTAAAAATAAGTATGTGTTATGCTAATCTCTTGTGAGCCCAAGGAAAAAAAATATTTTAAAAACCACAGAGAGTGTTTTTTTTTTCCTTCAAGAATTTTCTTACATGTTAGGAAGCATAGTTTTTACTGCTTCATCTTCCTGAATTATTTAGATTTGAAAACACAAGTGAACACATTTATTCCTAGAATGTAAGTTGTTTGGATATTATGAAATATAAAATAAAAACTGCAATTAAAAAAAGAAAAGTTTTGAACATATTAAAACCAAGAAGCCAGTATGATAAAGTGCAGGAAAAAAAGTGTGTGCCCTAAACTTTAGTGAGCTCTTTTAAAAAAGTAACATTTCTGAACATATCCCCTCCCAATTTCAATTCATAAAATCTGACATTTAACTCATCTCTTCTAACATGTTTTATGTTTTGTCATTTTGCACATTTTTGTACAGATACATAAGGGCCAAACAAGTCTATGCTTTTGTTGTTAGAAAAAAAATGAGTAAAATTTAAAATCTTTTAGGATATGCAAAATAATGTTTGCATACTATTAAGTAATTTACTACTTCCTAGTGACACTTAATTGGAAGGGTGAACTCAAACACCTTTCATGTTCTTTGCTTTTTGTTTGGTTGGTTTGGTTTTTAAGGTCAACATGTAGAAAAACAACAGAAAGAAAAATGACCAAGCTTTAAAACAAACGGAAGGGGGCTTTCTCTGAATTCTTCCATTAATGCTTAAAAAAGATCCCCCCTAAAAAAACAAACAACAAAAGCAGGCATTCATATGATCTGCTTGTACTTGGACTTCTGTAAGGCATTGGAGACCCTGAAGACTGGGACATTAAACTGAGTAATAAAAACAGACATTCTTCGGATTGGGAGTACTTGTTAAATTTCCAGCACTGCCTTTATCTGCCTGAATTCCTGTTTTGTATCAGCTCAGATATGTGTTAGCTGAGTCCCTATTTGTTAGCGTTTTTCACATATCAGTGTCAGTTAAGTGCTGAAAAATGTCTGTGATCCCTGTTTCTGAAGCTAGAATGTATATTGTTTTTACAGTTCCCCCAGAACAAACAGCTCGTTTGGAAGACATGGCAATAGATCCCAGTTCAGCAAACTGTTTGACATCAAAGCATACCTAAAAGTGCTTTAGTGATGCATTGTGTAGAGCTCAGTATCATCTCTTTGGGGAAGATGTGACAATCTGGAACTCTTCACCTGCTAGTAGCCATGTATGCACATTTGCTGATAGAGGACATGGCAAGGTGGAATTCTGTATCAGAAAATCAGAATTGTATTTGGCAGACTTTATTATTGTCTTCACCCTTGCATTTGAGTGAACTGTTCTAGAATAAAAAAAAATTGCATCAGCCAAGCACTGCAGTTATGTTTTTGCTCTTTTGCCAGCTGGAAGAAGTGGAAATAAAACCTGATGACAATGTGTCTGCTTGTTTATGAAGACCTTTTTCAGGGACCTAATTTCTGTGTTAGTATTTTTAAAATATATTTTATAAAGTATTTTTCAGAAAAAAATAATAATTGCAGGACAGAAGTTGTGTAGGGAATTTTTCACTCATTGTGTGACTGGACTGCACTGTGTCCAAACTTGGATCTCCTAGGTGGGCTCTTTTGCTCACTTGCCAAGTTTAACTTCCTTGAATGTCACAGCTGCTGTTGTGCAGCCAGAACTTAACAAGAAGTCAGACTGCTGCACGGAGCATTAATGGCACAGCTTGTACCTGTTTTGCTCTCAAGACAAGCACCACTCAGACAGTGCTGCAGATATATTTGTAAATTTTAATTCCACAGGCTCAAGCCAACCTTAGTTTTTCTTGCCTACAAGATAAGTGAAATTATTTACCACGGCTACAGAGCTGAACGAGGAAGGAAGCAGCACATGAACGAAGCAGCTGTTATGAAAGTGTACGAATACCTGTGTGCTTCCAGAAGTGTTCTTGGCGCTTTATGGGCACGTATGAAGAAAAGCATCTTGCTAAGAGGAGTAAGTGGTTTAAATAGGTAAACTGAAGTAATTGCATGATCTGCTTCTGATGAGAGCCTGTGTGAACTTTTCTGTCAGAATATTCCTGTTCATAGGAACTGACTTAATAATGTAATAATTGCTTCTCTGTTCATGTTTAGGGATTTTGTTTGTTTGTTTGTTTTAAATCTTTTTCTCCTACACTTTTCCTGTGCTGTGATAAACCTATTTTGTTTGTGTAGACTCCAGTAGTGCTAAGGCTCTTCTGTTAACAGGTAATGGATTCCTGTGGGAAGGGTGCTAATCCATGTGCTGGTGTTGTCCAAAAGTGGATTCGTCACCTGGTGTGCAACGAGCCAATAATCACACACATTATTTATTTCATATTTGTGCAAAGATGGGTGCTAGGTGGTAATTCCACAAAGCTAGCACACCTTGCAGTTAAAGCAATTTATACAGTTTCCAAAGTCCTTTCCCAAAATCATTACTGGTGGTTGCTTATCTGCCACCATTTCTATTGGGCTAAGGTTTTCTCTGCTTCGGGTTAAAGGTACAGTGTTCTTCTACAGTGCATTCTCAAGGAGGGGGGTGGTATAAGTCTTTTAGGTCTTGAATTGAGTCGGTGGTCATGATCTCCCCCTGCTGTCTTTATCTTTCCCCCAGTTACCACAGATGTCCACTGACTTCATGCCCATTATCAATTACTCAACTTTCGTTCCCTTCTAGGGCAGGATGTTTCCTTCTTATCAGTCTTTTAATTCTTCTTTGAAGTTCCTCAAGGCCCAATGACTCCAGGATGTCCTTGGTTAAAGAATGCTAGCTGTTTTCTTTTCTGATTACAAATGATTAAGTGTCTTTAGACTATCAGCTTGATATACTTACAAAGAACATCTTGCACAGAAAGAAACAGATCATTTCACATTTTTAGGTTAATCTTCAACACTGGGAAACCTGGATGCTGCCACTCACTCCCTGAAATCGTTTCACCAACTCCTGTCTTTCTGCTTCTGTCTTTACATTAATAGTATGCCATACTCATCAATGTCATAGTGATAAAGATGAGTTAGTTATTAACCACCAATTTCTCTATCAAGTATTGTAGCTTCAGCAGCAAGGATCTTGGCTTGGGTTAACCAGCATGAATATTGCTCCAGGTTCTCTTGGCAGTTTATTCAGCTGGGGCTAAATTTGGCTCTACAGTTGAGCTACCTAGATAACTTGAGTTAAATTTCAGCTGGCTGCAGCCACTGCAGGGTGCATCACACCTAAAACTGACAGCATTTCAGCCAAGATTAGGAGACTTGATTCTGCTTTTGGAGAACTGTATAGCTTATTGTTTAAATAATAATAAATGCCGAACTTTGCAGTGTACCATCATTCAAAATGAAATGCAGTACAAATTTACTTCATTAGGTGGAATAGAGTCTCAAAAAATCATCTTTACTAATGAGGCAGGTCCTCCATTGTAGAAATTTAATTTATGACTTTGACCTCAGTCTAGTACAATACTTTCACAGGTACATAATTTTAGGCATACAAGGTAAGAGCTGCATGGATTTGTATTCCTGTGCCAAACGATAGCAGGCCCTAATTGTTTCTTCACTCTGAGAAGTATTTTTGATCCTGCTGATTTTTTTACTCAAACCCAGTGTGTTCTGAATCTTTGTTGAAGAGATAAATAATGAAAATAGTGAATTTCATTGTATTACAGTAATTCTGTTGTGGACAATCTCTGAAAGCAAACATTTTTCTGCCTATGCTTCTTCAGAGAAATTTTAGTTCTGTGTTTTTAAAGTTAATTTCAAAGTAGTTTATATTAAACATAATGTCTAGTTAGTAACCTTCAACACATGCACATTGCTTTTCAGAAAGTGCTTTGTTCAAATGTGTAGCACTTATTTTCAGATTTACATGTAACAACTGAGACATTCCAGCTTTATGTGTAACAGCTAGGACATTTCCATTTCTTTTAAGGATAATGCAGTGGGGGGATGAAAGCCTTTAAAATAATTCTTTAACAGAGTTATCTACGAGAGGAATTGCCCCAAAGAAACGCTAATATTCAGTTCCAGGAAGAAAGAGGTATATAATCTCTTACAGTGCAAGAATATAACAAAAAAAATGTATACATGCATGTGTGTGTTACTAATTTCTATATAATCTGACATACCACACAATCAGTTTCTGAAAGCAGATCTATTCCAGATCCTGGTTGTTAATTTATGTTTATATTGTTGTTCTTGTAGTGTGCAAAATGTATGGTCGAGATGTTATTTAACTTTTCAAGTATATTCTTTATCTGAGGTGACAAATGGAGTATATGCTGCATTAGTTATTTCACCTGACCATATTTACACTATCTTTTAAAATTCTGAGAATTCTGTCAAATAGTTGGGAACAAGTAGAGCAACCATTTGTCCAAATTCTAAGAATAAGGCAAAAAAGTTTGTTAGAAAAGGAAAGTTCTACACCTAACAGTGATCCTACAGTTTCTGTATCTCTCACAGTTAAACCTTAGAGACTTCTTGCACAAGTTATACGTTACCGATGTCACTAAATGAAGCACCTCTCTGTCTTCCATCCCCGATATTTTGGTGATTGGTGACAGCGTGATGATTGCAATACCCCATTGCTTGTAGGGAGGTGCTCCAGTTCCATTAGCTTTTACTATGCTTAGTTTATTAAATGTTTCTTCAAGTCTTTGTTGCAGTGAAGGAGGCGTTAATGTGCTCACCCACCGGTTTGTATTGGGGGTGATTGTCTCCTGTGATACAACTAATCTGGAGAGATCTGTATGCAAAGGGAATGCAGGCTTTTTCTTTAACTATTGAGTTGTCAGAGGGCAATAGAAAGAAATGTCTGTGTGTGGAGCACGTCCTCAGGAAGTATGAGTACTTTTGTACCATATAAACTTGGCAGCTAAGTAACTTGATGTGCTTAAGTTTAGATTTAGTCCACGGAGAGGTTTCTGGCTCTTCCAGATGTGGGGTTTTGGGAAATAATTAAACAAGTATGCATGTACCTTTGTATGTTGTACTTAGCTGTATTTAGCAGGGGTGTGTGTATGCATAAAGTATCTTCATTTGTGTACATCAGTGCTACAACAGAAGAAACTTGAGGTTTCACTGTGCTTCAGTTACATGGCATTCGGAAGAGTCTAAATATTTGTCTCTTCTCGGTGGTGATTTCATGTTTTTATTAGTTATTGTATGTGCCACTGTCAAACTCTTGTGCAATCAGCAATGGAAGCAGTTTATCACAGAACTGAGGAGGAAGAGTGTATGCCATGTGTGACACCAGGAGAGCAGGGAGACATCCCACCAGTCTTCTCTACCTTACCCAAAGGAGTTTGCTGATGCCATTGTATAATTTAGACAGCTGTGTTTCATGAGTGTGCTGTGTTTATTTAGCCCTGGTCTTGTAAGGGGATTACCTTAAAGAACCGGGACAGACCTCTGGCAAATACTTTTTCTGTTTGGGATGAAGTGCTCTGTTCACCAGTAACATTTTAATATATCTCAAGTGTAGTGGAGGAAATGCAAGCAGTCCATTGTCCTAAAATATAAATTAATATGTTACATATATACAGTTGGGTTGCATTTTAGTAGTAAAATAGTGCCTCATCATGCAAATGGAGAAACTGATCCTTTCTGGATGAGGGAGAAGTGACATGGCTTTAAGATTGCCTAAATCCAGAGGCTCTGTGGACAATGGTGCTCCTAATGCAGTGGATAACTGGGCATGAAAGTAGAAGGTTACTTCTTCCATGTGTCCTTGAGCAGCTGGTCCTGTGCATGAAGGCAGAGGACTCCAGCAGCAGCCTCCTTAAATTAAACAGGGGACAGGGAGAAGAGCTTGGCTTGCTGCCTGTCAGAAACTGGATCTGATGGGGAGAAGCTACGTTAAGTAGACAGGTTTTAAATCAGGGCCTTTATTTATAGGCAAAAGTCAAAACTCTTTTAGCATTTCTAATCTAGTCAGGAAGTTCTCTGATATAGATGCCATGTATTTTCCCAGTTAGCAAGTATCTCACTTCTGTGGGCAAGATGTTAATAGTTGTAGTGATGGAGAGTTTTTCAGCCTGTGCTTTACTTTCCTCCGTTGTAGGACATAAAGCATGTTTGAAGGAGATGGAGATCTGTTGGAGCAGTGATACACATGAATAAACTCTGTCATTGTTCCTGTTGTATTTAGATGTATCATTATATAATTGTTCTGAAAGAAACTGATGTGTTACTTAAGTTATGCTTCTTCATCCTAATTATCTGTTTAATTAAACTTACTAGAAGTCTTTAAGAGAAAATAGCTCTTTAAGAGTGATTACAAATAGCTCTTTTATGTTGTAAAATTAAGTACTACCTACTTTTCAAAGGAGAAAAATTATATTATAGCCATATTTCTAGAAAATATTTAGAACATGCTTTTCAGGTAACCATAGAGTCATAAGCCAGCAGACTATTCCTTGTGACTGATGAGGAATACAATAGTTATATTACTCCCTAAACCACAGCTGTGCTCCTTCAGAAGAGTATGCTGCTGACACTGGAATTTTAATCTGACCTCTCTTCTGTTATTTCCAACCTCTCTTTCTAGCAATGAACGGTTGGGATTTTTTTGTTGTTTTGTTGTGTTTTTTTTAAAAATTATTTTTATGGTGGTTTCAGTGGCAATGTATAAGTGATTGACAATGCTTTTACTGGTAATGTGTATGGTTTCAGAATTGTCATACGGCAGCACTACTTTAAATAAGCACCCGTAATTAATTCTTACTGTTGTAAATCTCAATGTCTTTCAGTGCCAACACTGAGCAGATTACTGAAATTGTTCCCTAAGTGCTTACTGAAATCTTAGGTGACTGCAAGGCTGTGGTGCCTCCAGCCAGTGCTAGCTAGCTGGAGGTGATACCCCATTTCTTCTGTGAAGATAAGTTGTTTGGTGCCCTGTGAAGTTAAAAGCAGAACTATAGTCATGGGATTTCAAGTTCTGCTGCTATAATTGCTGACTTTTTCTTCTTTGTTCCTTATCCCTTTTTAAAAACAGAAATAGTTATAAGAATATCTGAAATAAGATAGAAACCTCTCTGCAAAGTGATTCTTGAAGTATTAAGTCTGCTTAGAGTACTAGATAAATTCATGCTGTTCATGAAAATGTAGATCTCATGAGCCATTTAAAAGGACCTGCAGGATGAATATAGGAAAATAACTTAGTCTTTAAAATTTGCTTGCAGATTTTCTATTTCTTTTGTGCTTACTCATATTTTGTTTGCATGGATTCTAACAGAACAAGCAGATTGCTTTCTTTTGTTGTATATTTTGCTGGAAAGCACAATTAAGCAACTATTTGAAGCACTAGCTTCCTATTTGATCTGTAAATCAGATTGCACTAGCAAGCTGCATTTTAGATCCTATAGATGCTGTGCTTTGCCTTACATTTGTATAGGAAATTCATCATAATCAGGATTACTAGGTAGTGAATGGGAACTAGTCTAAACACTTACTGCATGTTTCATTGCTGCAGACTCTCTCTGATGGTTTTGGTCAGCTCTTTTGGTCTTTGAATTCCTTTTCAGCTTGGATTGTATTGTTTTACTGCAATGTCAGTGGCCTCATGTGAATGGCCCTCTGGCTGGATACTGTATTTTCTGAGCAAGATTTGTGTCAGTAGCATCCAGTTGCAGCTTTTTGTTGTTAGACGAAAGGACTTTCAGTCTTGCATTCTCCCTCATTTTCATTCATGGCTGGTTATTTTTTTGGGGGCCATGGAGTTTTGCCATGTTGGCCTATACCCTGGTACCAGTTTCCCAACATGGGGACCTGCATTTATGCTCCAATTATCAGGGCTTATTGAATGTCTTTGAATCTGGTGTGGCTGTAGCCAAGCTGAAATGGGGTGAATCTCAGAAGCTTTTAGGTTTTGACAACTGTGGATTTTTACAAGATGTTCAGGAGGTGCATACTTGTTTAGATTTGACCTCATCTTTTCTTGTGGGAGACTGAGATTTGTCAGTATTTCAATCTTACTACAGTGTTTCAAGCTTCTTTTTTTAGTTCTTCAGGTTATTTGTTGGAGAGGAGGCATTTTATTATCATTACTATTTAAAAAATATATTTATTATGCATGTATAGTAAATCCAAATCTGTGCATGGGATACCCATTCACATTTCATGTAGAGCAGATGCTACCCCTTTGGGTAGTTGTAGGCTACTGACCTGGTCTTGCTCACCTTTGCCTCTGTAGACAGAGCTGTAAACTGAATCATTCACAGTCAGTGGCTTCATTGTGGGGTCTTGCTAAGTCTTTGTTCTGGTCACTGATGAATTATGAAAAAACCCAACCCTTTGACAGGACAATTGTCTATAAAGAATTGCAATAGATTTATTTGTCTTTGAATGTGCCAAAATGTGCTCAACATTTTGTGTTGGAATTCATAATTTGATATTGATGGCCTGTAACATTTTTTGCTGTGACTGTAAGACTATACTCTCATTAGAGAACATAACTAATAGAAGGTTTGTAAGGTAATGTAGCTTATTAAAATTTTATTTTTGTCCAGGAGCAGAAACTGGTCTTAATTACCTATGTTCAAGTGACTGCTGAAACACTTAAAAATATCAGATGTTAAAGAAAAATCTGTATGAAAAATAATGTTGACAAAGGCAAAATGTTGACTCACTGTTCTCTTAGCATGTATTATTCAAATAAGAATGAAAGAAACTTAGTGGCTTGGTGTTATAAATCTGGTATATTTAAATACAATATATGGTTGCAGACTGAACAGAAGTCCATAACTGATGCTCCTGTTGGCATATATCTAGTATTATTGTTGAAGCATATCAGTAGGAGGATCACTAATGCTTATGACAGGGACATCTATTGAAAATGCTTTTGAAATGTGTAATTTTTAAATGCAAGATGCAGTCGTCTCCTTGTACATCTGAGATGTCAGGATATATTTTGCAATGCCTCCTTGCTGCACTTGAGCGTGTGTGTGCAAATGGCACACTGAAGCTCCTCTGAATCAGTTTGGTGAAATGGTGTGAGCAGGAGGCCCACAGTGGTTAGGCAGGGGAGAGGAGGTGCACGGGAGAGCTCTGTTACCTTGCTTTGGATGTTAGTGAGCTTGTGCTGCGGGCAGGAGTGGGAGATTTGAGGCATAAACTTAGCCTTTTCCTTTCATTCCGGTGACAGCATTACAGGGAGCTGATCTAATACTGCTCAATTATATCTAAAAATTTTTGCTGCACAGTATCATTAAAACTCATGTTAAAAATAGTCACACACAAAAAATAGTCATTTTCTAGCATCACTGAACAGAAATATTTCTACGGAGGTTTTCCAGGGCATTCCATCCTGTGCTTTCCAACACTTTATGATCTAGAAGTAAATACGTTTGCTGTTAATAAAGTTGGCAGGCGACACATTGCAGAGACGCATAGATGACAGCTTGAATGACTTTATAAACTAGCCTCATTTAAACAAAGAACAGTTTTTAAATACATTCAAAATTGATGTTTGCCTATACATCAAGCGATGGGAAATGCACATCTCATCTCTGTAAAAGGGGAATAGTATTCTGGAAAGGAGAAATTGTAAAAAGGATCTAGGAGAAAAAGTTCGCAAGCAATTCAGCAAGAGAACCTAGTGTAACATTGCAGCAAAATGATCTATAGTGACCTTGAGATTTATAAAACTGAAAATCCTGACTGCAAGGAGAGTTGGTTTCACCTGTGAAAGTGAAAGGAGTGGCTGAGAAGGACATTAGAATATTGCACACAGTGCCTGCATTTTTAGAAGGATGTTGAAAAATAGAGTCTTGGGTTGTCATAAATACAATTTGCAGGCTGAAGGAAATGCCTAACAGAGAAAACCTTAGAGTTTAATATGCTCAGCTTACCTAAAAGAAGGTGGAGAATGAATACAATCCAGGAGTACCTCAGCGGAGCAAAAACGGTCTCTTCTGCACATTTTTCTCTGCAAGATTGCTAGTGGTGAGAGTAGGGGAAAAGGAGACGGTATCTTGCTTGCTTCTGCAACATTACATAAATGTAGGCATGTCAATCAAGTGCCTTTGGTTCTTGTTATGTAAAAAGGCATATCTAACTTATTTTTATTAGGATGATTAGCTTTGAGAGCAACCTATCAAGATGTATAGCAGACTTGCTATCTCTTTTCAACTCAGAAGGATCTGTTCTGTCCAAGCAATGTGATGGACACAGTGGCAGGCCAGTATATTTCACTGTGCTGCAGAGCAGTCAATGTGTGTAATTTTGTAGTCCTGTGAAGTCTTAAATTCTGAAATTGGTGGGTCAGTGGAAACTTGCACAGGTTTTTCTGATCTTTTTTCTCTTCCAAATGTTGTGCCATGGAACTCACTGAATCAGACCATACTTTCTTGCTCTTTTTTATGATGTGTATATTACATTGTATGTTAAACCTGGTCACGTCTAAAGGGCGTTCTTATACAGAAAGCATAGGATATCCCTAAACAGGTTTGAGCATTCTTTTAAAAAAGCTGCATTATTTACATGTTGTACTTTCCCTGACATTTCTAAAAAAAACTATATGCAGCAGGAATATACTTGCATTGCTCTTTGCACTGATATCAACATGGCATGTTTGACAGATCTGTACCTTACTTAAATGAACACATAGCATTTAATAGTGCAATTTATATAGTGAAGTCAGAAGAACTTTAAAGCACAAGAACTCTTTCTGCAGTGTAAACAGAACAACTGTTTACAGCAAAAGTAATTAATTCTGTATTCCTGTGTTTAAGAGCTTGGATTATGAATACATTCCCTTCTTTTATTATCTTGTGTCCCAAGCTATGAGCTGCTGACCGTCTAGTCAGAGAGGTGCTGAGCTGCCACAGGGACCGTGACACTAGTGGGGTGTTACAGGTTTCTGCCTGCATTCAAAACCTCTCAGAGACGGACTCTAAAAGGATGGATTTCCCACATAGGTGAATGAGTTTGTTTACAATTGGTTTTCATAAACACCTATTACAAAGGCATGCTGAACTGAGGGGAAAACATTCCTTCAGTGAGGACTTAATTACAAATGAAACTGGGGTTAAAACATTATCTTTGCAGAACAAAGGAATGAGGGGAAGATAGTAATTTGAAACTGCATATGCAATGCTGAAGAGAAGCTATTACACTTTATAGAAAATCTAACTAATTGACATACAGTGCACCTGTGATTAGGAGAGGAAGTAGGGCAGAAATCCTGAAATGCAGGACTGGAGGTACCTCCTGGGTACAGTCCTTCGAATATGGTTTAGAACTATGTCATCTATCACATCTGAGAACTGAGAGACTACCTGGGAAACAAGGTATGCTTTCTCTCTCCTGTTTCTACTCTTGTCCTAAAACCATACTCCTTGAGTAATGGGACACTTTCTTCAGTTTTCCAGCCCAGGTTTGTGCATGATCATTGGCAATGTTATACCTTACTTAAATAGCGAGCCTTTGCCTACGTGATCTGTATACAGATGACCATGTATATGGCTGAGTTTTGATTATTTTTGTTTTTTTTTTTTAAACCTCACCCTCTCTCCCCCGATAAAGAAATGTTTTGATATTGGATAGTTTATCCCTTCTATGTGCCCCCACACATGAAGAGAAACTAAAGGACTTTGGATTTGTTCAGTTCTCCTCAGGAGGGGCTTCATTCACCAGAAGATCTATTTGTAGGGACTGTAGCAGGAACCAGTTTGGAACTTGTACCTGGATTGGCCATTGCCGGATCTCCTCCAGTGTCTGCTATCTGTAAACATTGATCCACTTGTTTCATACAGTTCCTTTGATATCCTGAATACTGGAGAATCTCACTGGCATTGTCATGATTGCTTCTGCCCGGGTAAGGCAGTCTGAACAGTTTTCCATTGATTTGTTGCACAGAGGTTTTTGCAGTATCTCGACACAAAAAGCTGTCTGTCCTACATTTTCCTTCTGCTTGGTAAGAAAAGAGACCAGTAGTACAGGATGTTTCAACTCTCAGTTTACGCCATCACAGTTTCATATACACTTGAAAACTATAATTGCCTAAAATTTTTTTGAAGCACTCTAATTCCAAAACTGATCTGTTGTTTTCTTTTGTGTCCTTCCTGCTGCAGTGTAAGAAAATGTTACAGCCTTTTCATTGTTTGGCCCATCATAGACATTGTGGATTAAATTATATCACAAATTCTGAGCATGAGAGATGCATCTGTTATCTAAATGCCCAATTATAGTTCTCTGTGTAGTCTACCTTTGTGTTATGGTAAGGTTTTTTTGCATTTACTGGGCAGTAGCTATTTTGGTATGTTATTACAATTAAATTTACACCTCTGGAGCAAATGAATTCAAAATAGCAAACCCAACCCTTTCCCTGTCCAGAGCTGCTGATTAAACAGTTACAGTAACTGTTTTTAAATCACTTTTAGTATGTGTGTCAAGGTCACATTAAATCATCTTTAAAATGTGTATATGTGTAATGCACTTTGAAATTGTCTATTCATAAACAAATGCATCATGTGTATATTCAAAATGAGTGAGTGGTTCATAAAAATTTTAGCAGAGAGGTAATGCACTCCTGTACATTTAAAATCATATTTAAAAATTCACATTCTCTCAGGAATTAGGTTAACTGAATATTTGATAAGGACTCCACAAACTCATATGGCAGACTCTTGCTCCTCTCCAGCTCCTTTCACAGGCAATGCAGACTGGAAGTCTAGCTTCTAAGAGCAAGTGCATTAATTTTTAATACATTACAGTTTTATATACATGAAAGTAGAGACTTGGAAGGGTTCATAGATGAAGACCCTGAAATGCCTGGTATAATTCAATGCTTGAGAAAGAAAAAATCGTGAAAGAGATTAGACTTGGGGCAGTTTTTCTCCTTCTGTATAGAAATGAGCATAAGTAAGCTTGAATGGTTTCAAAGTTCAGCTCTGACACATCTCACTTACTGTATCTTGGCATTTTGCCTTTAATCAATTTTGTTCTTACTCTGTGCTTGGGAATAATCAGTTGCCAGGTTTAATGTTTTGTTATTTTTTCATCTTTCATATGAAAAGTTCTTAGGTATCCTTGTGGATTTCTGCATTCCTGGAAATGTTTTAAAAATTAACAGATCTACTATATGCTTCCTGCCCTTTCGTTACATCACAGATGTTATGTATGCACTTCATCAATAGAAAGGTGTGAATGTAAAAGTAAATGCAAATGTTTTGGACAGCACATTAAAGAATTTGTCTGTGGTATGTCCATCATGATACAAGTGTGAGAATGTATTTGGCTGTTCTGCCTTTTTAGTCTTTTCTAGACATTATATTTTGGCTTGCTTAGGTGTGAATATCACTTGTGTTTTAATATCAGTGATTGCAAGCTAGCTAGCAAGTTATGTAGTATCCTCCCAAGAAGAGTCTGACTGCCCAGGGTAATAGTCCAGTGCTTGTGCCTTTCCCAGGTACTTGGAATGCAGAGAAGCTGCAGATGAATGTTGGTAACAGTGCTCTGATGCGCTGTGGAATGGAGCTTGGATGTGATAAGTTGAAGATGATGAAAGACCTTAATCAGGACAGGACATTGGTTCCCAGAGATCTTGAATCATTATTGTGGTCAACCCTCAAAACACCTTATCAGAAAACTTACATTTGAGAATGCTGGAAAACTAATGATTCCTTGGGTCAGTCGCCTGGTGAATCATTGGGAATATAGTATGAATGTAGGTCTATTAATATGGTGGTCAAAAATGTGTACAATTTCTATTAGAATATTATGCATTAGCATTCAAGTGTTCTCAGCAGATTAAAAGAAGGAGCTGTACTTGTAACTCTACCAAAGAATTGTGTTGCCTCTATCATCTACTGATCCCACTCTTACAAATGTATGCAGAGTGGAACTTAAAGCTTGACCACAGTAAAATACATAGGCCTGTGTTCCTGCAGGCCTCGTACCTCTATACACACTTGTGTTTTGTCTGTATGTCTTGCATGTAGTCACTTCTAGTACCTTTTGACTGAAGTGACCTGTTCCTAGTTGCTAGCTCTGTCCTTCTTGCATAGCTGACACAAGCTGCTTTAGATCTTGAGTCTGTTTTGGATCTAGTGGTTAATGGGTCCAAATGCAAACACCTCTTAACAATCTCCCTTGGTTCTCACATGTCTTGGCTCTCTAATGTATTCTCCTGGCTTGATTAGAAACTTTCCATGACAGCTAATCTGCATCTGTCCTTAAAATGGGGGAATCAATGGCCGATTCTTGTATTACTTCATGAATTTCCAACAAACTCAGATAATTATATAAATATTAGAGTGCATAATTACAACAAAAGTCTTGTCAGCTGGCTGAGGCATGCAGGAGTAAGTTCCTAAAGCTGTTAGTACTCCTACAGAGTATGATTTTTTAAATTTGAGAGTTCTGTTCAGAATTTCCTAGTGCTATTTTGGGCTTGTTTTCTGGTCAGAAGTTTACAGAAAGTAAAGTTAATACACCATTTAACAGGTGCAGAGAGCAGGGAATACTAAAGAGTAACCTTTTTAAGTTCTGAAGTGTAGAAATCAATGTGACTATAGGGGTTGTTTCATCAACCAGCACCAAAAATCTCTTTCAACGGTGTTTTCTACTGGGCAACAAAGTTGTGTTGCAGGAGATTACACTTTCCCAAACTCCACTTGGGGTTAAGACTGTAATTAGCTGAGAGGCAGGAGAGCAGCAATTACTGACAGCAGTCCTCCATAAAAGTCCTGGGAATAGGAGAACCAGCAGGGCACATTATGAATGTTAAAAATATACATGGGCTTCTAGGGACCTCTAAAATAAGATGTTTCAGGGTTTAATGTGTTAGTTTTAGGATTACTAGAAATTCAAAGCTGAATGGGTTAATTCCTCAGTGTATCTGTTGTGTGCCTTCATCACCAAGGGAGACAGTCAAGAATGTGTTTTTGAGCTCTGGTTTTACTTCGTTAGGCAAAACTTCACACTAATTTCTCATGTTATGTTATTTTCTTGCAGTGTATGAATTTTACACCTCTGTATTATTGCTCTCAAATGTTTTATTGTAAAAGATTCTAAATATTTATGGGAGCATGTTCTTAGTTACGCTTATTACAAAATAAATGCATTTTTTAGAAGGTAACTTGAGACTTTTAGCTGCCATTGTTCCTTTTATATAGTATTACTTAGTGTTATCTCAAAAGTGATATAAAGTTACAACAGAGCAAAGTGATCATTAATTTACTGTACCTTTTGCTATATTAAATATTTGAAATAAGCTAGTTAGCACCGAAGTTCTTCTAACAGTTTTGGTTCTTAAAGGAAACAGCTTCTGTTTCCATTTCTGTCAGTGGCTGTTTGCTGTAATTGAGGAAAAATTTCCAGCATCTGAGACTTCTCTTCTCAATCATGAGTTTAAAATGAGAATGCTGTAATTTCATCATCAGTTGTTGGTTACCTGTTACCTAGAAAAGCAGAGTTTTCTCAAATGAAGAGGCTAATGAGGAAACGAACAAGAAAGAAGAAAATGTTGTACAGTTGACTGATTTGTTTCTACAAATTCAAGTTGGGCAGGAGTGTTGGTCTGCTTGATGGTAGGAAGGCTCTACAGAGGGATCTGGACAGGCTGGATCGATGGGCATTGGCCAACTGTATGAAGTTCAACAAGGCCAAGTGCCGGGTCCTGCACTTGGGTCACAACAACCCCATGCAGCGCTACAGGCTTGGGGAAGAGCGGCTGGAAAGGTGCCCGGCAGAAAAGGACCTGGGTCAACAGTTGGCTGAATATGAGCCAGCAGTGTGCCCAGGTGGCCACGAAGGCCAATGGCATCCTGGCTTGTGTCAGAAATGGTGTGGCCAGCAGGAGCAGGGACGTGATAATATCATCCCTGTGTACTGGGCACTGGTGAGGCTGCACCTTGAGTCCTATGTTCAATTTTGGGCCCCTCACTACAGGAAAGACCTTGAGGTGCTGGAGCGTGTCCAGAGAAAGGCAACCAAGTTGGTGAGGGGTCTGGAGCACAAGTCCTATGAGGAGCGGCTGAGGGAACTGGGGTTGTTGGAGAAAAGGAGGCTGAGGGGAGACCTTATCACTCTCTACAACTACCTGAAAGGAGGTTGTAGCGAGGTGGGGGTCGGTCTCTTCTGTCAGGTAACAAGTGATAGGACAAGGGGAAATGGCCTCAAGTTGCGGCAGGGGAGGTTTGGACTGCAAATTGGGAAAAATTTTTTCACCAGAAGGGTTGTCAAGCACTGGAACAGGCTGCCCAGGGAAGTGGTGGAGTCACCATCCCTGGAGGTATTTAAAAGACATGTAGACGTGGCGCTTAGGGACATGGTTTAGTGGTGGACTTGGCAGTGCTGGGTTAATGGCTGGACTCGATGTTCTTACAAGTCTTTTCCAACCTAAATGATCCTGTCATTCTATATTTGGTCTGCTTGGCCCAAACATGTAAATCTGGTGTTTCTAATTAACTTGCTTATTAAATTGATGGTTTGAAGTTCCCTTTGAGATGGGAATTACAGGTTCAGGTTCTGCAAACATAGAAATCATTTAAGTCAGAATCTCTGGCTACTAAGGCAAGTAACTTTATCTGAGAAGATGCTGCAGGGAGAAAGGGAGGCCCCTTTCCCTCCAACTGCAGGTAGCCAGGTGCATCAACTTGAAGAGATTTCTGGAGCCTTGGATCCTGGATCATGACAGGTGCTTTCATGCACCACAGGATGAGGTGCTTAAATCCATAAGAAGGGGTAAGCAGTTGCCCCCCATCACTAGCACTGACTATGAGACAGATTCGCACTTAGCTGTCAGTTTATGTGAAATCTGAGTCAGAGGTGCTTAAATTCCTCCTTATGTTGTGGGAAGTGAGACATTAACTAGTTCAGGGTTGTGCGTTCCACAGACCTCTAGAGAAAAGTAGACATTGCTGTAGTAAATAAAAATAAATTTTATTTTCTTTTTTTATGATTCCCTTCACACAGATTCTCCTCCCTATTCATTCAAGTACTTCTTTCCAGTAGTCTTTCTTGCCTTTTTAATGAATGTGGCTTCTATTTATTTATGTTCATGTGCTGGCTTTTCTGCTTTGAAGCACAACAAAGATTTGTAAGAGTTTCTTTGGGGGACAGAAAAAAACATACTGGAGGGTATGTAGTTAGTGGATCTAAGGTCCTAAAATTAGCATAGGCTACTCACACTCAGTCTGCTTCCAGTTGGGCTTTGGGAATGAATAATTAGAGTGAGAGATGTCTGCATGCCTCTTTGGAGCAGAGCCTTGCTGCAGTGTGAGCTGCGGGATGGAGGTGACTCTCCAGCTGTTGTTCCTGTGCACGGGAGGCTCCAGTCCAATCACTGTCCGTGGCCCTGGTGTGTCTAAATCTGGCTGTAATCATCTTAGCTGCAGAGTGATTCTGCATGCTTCTTGGCTTACTGCAGCCTTACCTCAAAATAATCGGTACATTTGAGCAGGGCTGACTGTTGTGTGCGTCGCTTGAAGCACAGCAGTTTGCATCTGGTGCTGAAGTCAGTTTAGATAGCATTGCTGGCCTCTATGCGGTGTTTCATAATTGAATATTTTAGCTTAAATATCAGTTCTAGTCATTTCATTGTTAGATAATGAACTAACTTCCAGAACAGGTACACTAATGAAGAGGCTCTGTTTTAATTATGGTAATCTTGCTTTTAGTATAATATGAAGCACTCATAAGAATTTTAGCTTTACCTTACTGTTTTCACAGAATACTAGCACTAGTCTTGCTAATAGGCATTACTGGCCCCCTAGGAGTTAAGACATTTTATAGATGAGCTGGAGTGTATGAATGTATTGAAAGTTTTTATTTTCAGACACTGTAGTCTTTCATTAAGTGTAAACCCCATTGTTCAAAGGGAAATCAAGATGGAATGCACGTTACTTCTTTTCTGAATTTTTGTGTATTAATGTAGGGGAAGTATTTGGAGAAGATTTGAAGGTGAATTAATGGGAAGTTCTTCTGTAGGCATTACAGGAACTTTTCTTGTAAGGGAACTTTCATTCTGTGCAGAGTGGCATTCAGCCGCAGCACTTGGAAGAAATTTTTTACTTTTACTAGATTATTGCTAACACTATGTAGGGAGGGCATCTAACATAATGCATCACTGATATTCAGTTGTCCCCAAACTACCAATGTGTGTGTGTTCCTGCCATCAGGAGCAGCAGTTGAAGGGTGTGTGCACTCAGCCGCAGAAGCACCATATAGGTGAGGAGCAAACTGGTTTTTTGGTGGGCTGATGAGGCAGCAGTTTTGCCTGAAACTGGTTAAAGAGCTCTTACAAGGAAGGCTAACAGAGTGCGGTTAGAAATACAGAACCAGTTTCTGAGAACGAGTTCAGATTAAGGGAGGTCAAGAACCAAGTTAACACATAAATTTTAGGTTCAGCAAAGAATCTGCTTTGTGTGTTGAAAATTGCAATGCAGTTTCCTGCACTGCTTGGTTCTTTCAGTGTATAATCAGTGTAAGGACTTAATAATTACTGAATGAAGGTCTTATTCTAGGTCTAGTCCAAGATACAGGGCAAAAAGAATTATGACAATCTCCTTTTCAGGTGCTGGTTGACATTTTACTTAACATAGAAGTTACAAAATTTATACATTCCAGAAAAGAAACTTTTGGAAGTTACTGAGAACTAGTAAGGACCTGAGGTTTGCTAAGAAAAAAGAAAGCTTGTTAAGAATATGAAAAGTATAACAATCTGTATTTCTGGAGAAGGTGGGGTTTTTTTGATAACTTCAGTGATTTAAAGTAAATTTTAACAAATAATGTAATTTTTTTACTGTCTGAAATCTGGTAACTTCTGTACTACCAAGTTTTATCATTCATCTCACCTTCAACTGAGATCAAGTTGTTACCTAAAAAGCTCAGCTGTCATTAAAAAAAAAAAGAAAAAAAAAAGAAAAAAAAGAAAAAAAAAAGAAAGCGGGCAAGTGGCCATACTGCTAAATGTCTGTAAATAAGACATACCTTATTTAAGGTTTGCTTCAGCCTACTTAATAGTTTTGTGGATGTATCTGTATTTTTGCAATTACCAGTTACTATAGCTGTTTCTGGTACCAGTGTGCATATGTCATCAAGAGATTGTCATAGAATTTAGGAATTTCCTAAGTAGGAATGGGACCTGCCTTAAACATGACCATATGAACAGAGGTGGAAAAAGCACACTTGTCTACCTAAGATGAAACTTGGGTCCTAAGTACAGAGAAGACCCCAGAGCAGTTCAGGAAATGAAATTTCACTTTGTGAAAAAAGCCTGGCATAAGTTTGTTTACTTTGGATTTTTTTCTCGCTGCTAATATTTTGAAATATTTTGTTCTAGAAGCATTGAATTTTTTTTATGTTCTTGAATCCTTTTTTCCCAAAACAAAGTTTGCTTCAGCAGCACATCAGTAGCTGCCTTGGGGTCTACAGCAGCTCAGGAAACTCGGCACCAAGCTTTGCATCACTGGCTCAGGAGCCTGTCTGTCTTGCCTGGTTTGTTCTTCCTGAAAGTTGGAGCAGAGGCTTTTCCAGGCATTTTATTGTTATACTCATACATTTTTTTCCAAAGGAAATATGTTCTGCAAGCAAGTTTCTGCCCCGCCCCGCCTCCCCTGACTTTTGTGGTCCTCAGTACTGTATCCAAGAGCTACAACCAAGCTTTTCATTTCTGTAGGTTGTTTTGTATGCATCTGGATGGTTGGTTGATATTTTTTTCCCTGCTTTGTTTTGCTGGATTTTTTAAAGGTTTGTGTTCTTTTTTAAAGGCTTTGTTGCATAGCTGCATGATGGGTTACCCATCCTTTTTCAGAATCTTCTGCCAGACTCTCAGCTCAGGTTTGACAGAAGAACATGAACATGAAATGCACTGTTTTCTACCAGGAACAGGTTAGGACAACAGAGCTTTTTAATGTTCCTACCCACTTTTGCAAGACTGGAAGACCCAACCTTTCAGAAGTATTCCTCTAAAAACTATTAAATTATGGTCCTTGGTTGCTCTTTTCATTTTATATGAGAAAGTAGAAATATAGGCTGAAGGAGGTTCTTGGTACATGGGATGAAAAATGGTGGAAACACAGAGGGCATGGATGGAGGAACAGGAATAAAAGTGTTAACTTTGTAGGAGAGCAGTTGGCCTGTTTTGAGATCATTATGTACTGGTAGTAAATCATTACTGACCTGTAGGGAAAGGAGAGACCATCCCAAACCTTCCTTAAAAACAAACAAAATGTCAAGCCTCTTCTGTTCTTGTTCATGTTTAATCAGCTACTGCAATCTGTAGATGGTGAGGAAAGACTGAATGTGGCCTTGGACTTTTTTCCCTAATGGTACCTATTATGTGAGTATTTAGTCCACTGGATGAGCTGCCATCTTCCACTCCAGCCCATACACAGAGACACCAGTGCACAGGAAAACGTCATCCCCAGGGAGACATTCACAACTTTATTTATTCTGATCAGCCTTTGTGATATAGTTAAAACATAAAAAATTGATTCAAGATTCAGACCTGTTTACTTGGGAAGGAGAAAGTTGGCTAGCTTACTTAGAAAATGTGAAATGAAAGTGGTGGCAGCTGAGGCTTTTGCATGGCAATGATTGCTGTTGATGAGTGATCTGTTTTGAAAGCAGTCACGCTTAGAACTTCGTATAAGAGTTTCCCTGCTATATAACCCTTTTGTTCTTTTCTCCCTACAGGAATGGGGCAGTTGTTTCAGAAGTCAATAAACTGCTTCAATAATTGCAGTTTACCAGAATCCATGTGCTCAAAACCCCAACATGTGGCAGGTGTTCAACATAAGTAGAGTATCTGAGCACCCTACACAGATTTTCTTCAGCAAATAGTATTCTCTGTTATATACTCTTTATTTATTTACTTATTTATTTATTAATTACTTTCTGGAAAAGTATTCTCTTCAGACATTCATCTGTTGTTGTTGGTTGACAGTCTTTTCTACCTTGTAGCCTTTTCAGCATCTTGCTATTGAGGAGAGGGGGTGGCAGAAGACTCCTGATTCTTTCTTGCCACACAGATAAATTAAGCGTGATTTATGTCAGGAATGACCTCATTTGTAGAAAGCAAAGTAACACAGTACTGTGCTTATATGTGACTTTTGATAGCACAGTTTTGCAGCATTTTCTAAGAGCTGTCAAACATTACTGTATAATAATGAGACTCTGCAGCGTTATTGGCTTTCTTGCTGTCTCACCATTAGTCTTATTTAATTAATTATTTTGTGTGGTAATTGGAATGCAATACACTATAAGCATCAAGTTTTATTTGTAAAGATGAAAACCTACTTGTTAAAAACGAAACATTTATGACCGCATATTAGGTTAGAAGTATCAATTTTAATAAGTCAATCAGTTTTTTATTTTTTAGCTACATTTTATATATACTTCTAATAAAATACTTATATATCAGAAATATTTTGTTAGTTGGTAATTGTTCATGAAGATGACAATGTGATAAAATATGGCATGTTATGCAACTGTGCAGTTAGTTTTTATAATATTTAAAAAACTAAAGCATATTAATAATTTCAGTCAAGCATTCAAAAGTGAGTTATACTATCTTTAGATACAAGATCATGTGCTTTTTATTTTTTGCTTCTTGTGGTATCATGCCACACTTACTGAAGACGCACTAAGTAGTTTGAAACAAGCTGGGGGTGCTATGATTGATGCGTTTCTGTAAATCCTTTCCTTCATCTGTTGAAAAAATGGAGACAAGGAAGCAAATGAGTAAAGGAGATCAGGAAGAGAGCAGTGGACAAGGTTAAAGTAGTTAAATGCTGACATGGAGAATATATTACTTACTTTTCTTTGTTGCAGAGTTCCTAGAAAGTGTTTAGCTTTTTTTCCATGTGCTGAACTTGGAGTGCCTGGACTCTGATTTGCACCAGTGCCACATGGTTCATTGTTCCAGAAAAATTCCATCCATAAAGCATGGATACCTTAATTCATCACAGGATTTCTGCAACAATAAAAAAATGTGGTGAAAACATAGTTACTGATTACCTATTGCATGATAATCATCAGGAGGTAAATTTGAAAGAATAAATTTGAATGAGCATTGTATTTTGGCCCTTCCTTGCGTTTGAGAGATGAACTTTAAGATACCATAGAAGTATTTGTAGGTACCCCATAATTTTGACAGGAGTATCTAGCGGAACACAGTTACCTGCTAGTTTTTTTTTCCTGGCATAATACCTTCAGCTAACTTTCCTGCTGGATTTTTTTTTTTCTAATATGTTATTATTATACAATGAATAATATATTTTTTTAATGCTCTTGGCTATACTAAACTATTAAGTTTTTTTGCCCATACAATTAAATGTCATTCTTTTACTAGTACACCCAATGGCATGAATTAAAAAAGTTCTTACTACCAATTCAAAGGCTTATTTCTTTAAAATAGGAGACCATGCTTTGATTGCAAATTGAGGAAAATATTTGCATTTCAGTTGTGTTGCATTTTATCTGGTAAAGCACCAAGCTGTTAGAAGATGCTTTACCATAAGTAAAGAATGTCGTAAGTAAATGAAGAGGTACAGAAAACTCATAAAGGCAGTTGTAGAAATGTGTTTGGTTTAGATAATCATGTTCCAGTACCATTATATAGATCCACGGTAGTAATTTATGGTGGGATTCCAGGAGATTTGGACCAGGTAGTCTACTTTATCAAAAGGGCCCAGTAGTCTCCAAAGTTGATTGACTACTGAATGCTGTCCTGCTAAACCCTATATTTCTGTTTTCCCAGGCAAAATAGCAAATGTCCAGTTATAACTCTGAATTATTGTAATTGACGAAGTCTTTCCTGCATTATTATCCTGTTCTGTAACATTAAACTTCTAGGTTCCTTAGAAGTAGACTGGTTTTTTCACTATTTCTGAGTTCTGCATAATTTAGATTTTGAGTATAGAATTACGGTTTAAATTAATAGTTTAGCTGTTCAGTGAATTTGAAGTATTATGGTCATAAGTATAACACCTTACTTATAGGTTGCTTCTTGTAGCACAAATATATTTAGTTGTTACACCCATCTCCTAGTCAAACCTGTAGCAGTTCAGACAGTGCACTGTATGGTTGTCTTCCCTAATTCCTGGGATTTATTTTTTTTAATTTTCCAAAAGATTTCAATTGTCTCCAAAATTGCTTAGAAGGAGGACTGTGTTGCAGTTTTGCTAGTGTTTCTATTTTCTCGTGTTAAAGTACAATGCTATATCTTCTAGTGCCAAGAAGAGTGCTTCTTCAAGTAAAATTATTCATTTGCCTGGGGTGATGTTTGCAGTATCAAATGATGGTGTATCTCTGTCCTTTTATGTTAAACGGGAAAATTACCAAACGTAGACAAAACGTTCACTATAAAAAAGGTGGAGTGGAGGGGATTGAATCTGTTGCTATTTTCTATGTCTAAGATTAAGGAGAATATTCAAGTGAATAAAGCTTATTTGGAATGTAAATGTGGGCCCTAAATTGGTCTGGATGGTAATTGAACATATTAGACTATAAACAAGAAAGTTGTATAGGACATAAACTGGTCTCAGTGTTTAGTCACTGACAAATTTGGTGCTTAAACAGCTGCAGACGAATTACTTGGTTGTACATGGAAGCATATGGAGCCTCTGAAACTTGAATACAAAATTAGCACTTTTGAGATCTAGCATGTTTTCAAAAAGACATGAAAGAATTCAACATCAAAACCAGCAACTTGTTACTGAGCGATTGAATAAAAGGCCTAATATTTTGCTAGAAATTTTAAGGGGGTGGAGCGGGGGAAACAGAGATTCATTTATTTTGGCAAAAATACTCATCACATATGAAAACTATGAAGTGAGATGGAGGTACACGTGCTGTATGTATTTTGGGGGGGTTCTGGCAGTACTGAAAACTTGATCAATCTTTCGATTGTGTTCAGGGCCACCCACTTCCCTGGTGATGAGGCTCAGCTTGCGGACTCTGTGCTGCCTTGCCATAACACACTGTTGATACAACACACAACCTGGGAGGGCTGCTCTCTTGCTTTTTTAACCGAGTAACTTCAGAGGGTGGTTTTGGGTGACTGCCCCTCTTCCCCGGAGGGTGGCTCAGAGGTCAGCTGTGTTGCCTTTTCTCTCCTCTGTCTGTACAGAGAAGCAAGGAATGCTTCTGATGTGGCTGAGGGATGGACGGCACTTTCGGAGACAGAGATCCAGTGGGTCAGACCGAGCCTTTGTTGAACTGTATTAATCTGCAGTGGCTGTATCTATTATGATTCGTTTTCTCCTAAAAATGTCATCATTCATGTCAGCTAGGAAGTGGAGATGAATTGAGTTTAGAGTAGAATAAAGTAGAAATAAGTAGAACAAGTGAGATGCACAAGTCAGATATGCTTATCATGAAGGACACAACTGGAGAGAGCATCGTTTTGTGGGGTTTATTCATTGCTACCTGGCAAATAATATGTGATGTTAATCCCTTTTCTAGAACAGAGCACCCATCCAGGATGGAGGGTACTCTGGTTTTAAAAGGATTAAACTGTTAAACAGTGAGAACAGAGTGATGAGAAAGCATCTGTCTGTAGTTGACCCGTGAACTGTTCCTCTCTTTTGCTAAAACTTTGTGCTGCCTGAGGCCAGGTACCCTTCCTCTTCCTGCTGGTTGCAGCTCTTCCATCATTTTCCAGATCACGCTGAGGGACAGAACAATATTAATACACGTACTTCTGCAAAAGTTATTTTCTGCTATGCTTATATTGTTGCTTTTAAATATTGTATAATTTAGGGAATATTATATTTCTCTGCCAAATTATGGAAGAAGTGCTGCAGAGCAGCACTGCAAAGCAGCAGTGCATATGATGCTTCATGGATTTGGCTACTCTGCTCATGGAGGCTAGTCTCCTGTCTCATCTCTTTTATGCCCTCTAAATGCTTAAAAAAGTTTACAGCTATTTACATGTTTTTCACAGGAATCTATTCTGGAGAAACTGTCTAAAAAGGCATACTCAAAGATACGTTGTGAACTATTTCTTAAATACTTTTAATTGCCAAGATTGGTTTATTAGAAAATATTCTAGAATACATTTCCTGTCAGGGAACCCTTCTCCTTTTTTTAAAGTAAAGTCTTATTCATATTTAAATTCCTCATCTTTCTATTTATATTTACTACAAATTTTACTACAAATTTAATTTTACTACAAATTACTAAAAATAGTCATCATGACTTGTCCATGAATTTTCTGAAAAAGTTCAGAATGCAAGTACACTCCCAAGCCAGGTATTTTTGGTGTAGGGTTTGAAGGCTGGTCATGAAGCATGCTTCTTCACCAGGTTTACTGCCCTGCTACATCTCTCTCTCTTTTTCCTCATTCCTGCCAGTTTCAGAACAGGGAAGAGCAAACTGAGTTCATGTTACCCCTACTGCAGGATATACATGAAGTACATGGTTGAGGTGAGGATTCCTGCCACAATACCTCTCCTTACATCATCTTCCATAATGTTCTAAACCACTCAGAATCACTCTTTTAGAGAATATTTGAATTTTTTTGTATCACGCAGAGGATTTGCTTGATTGCGTACTCTCTGAATCCAAGGGTTAACCTATTTGCTAGATCAGCCTTCTTCATCCGTGACAAATAAATGAAAAAACCACAGACCTCAATATGATGAGTTTGAGAATTTAGATAGTCTTGAGTTAGTTATCCATCTTTATATTAGATGTATTTTTGTGCATGTTTTGTACTGCAGTGTTCAAGGTTAAGTGTCCTGTGTTAAAGCTAAGTTGACAGTAATGCCAGGCAGAGCACCCATACTGAAAGCCGGTGGCTTTTCTGAGGTCTTTCACTTAGCATTAATAAAATAAATGGATCTAACGCAATAAAGGATATTTTTTCATTTCCTTTTTTCTATTTTAACAACAAAGGTTATTAGACAAGTAATTGTATTGTATGGCTGCTGTTGAGGAAGACTCTATTAGATGTTCCTAGGGAAGAACGTCTTGAAGACATCTATGGAAATACAATGGGAAGGAAAGTTTTGAAAATAAGAGCAGACTTTCCTGAGGTCAGTGAATATGCATGACTCCTTTTTATTTTCCTCTGTCTTTATGAGCCATTCTTGAAAATCTCAGCAAGGTTTCTAGTTTAATCAGAACCAGATGATATGAAGAGTACATAATTAAGATGGAGGGGATTGAGGGAGTTCATATGGAAACTGAGGTAAAGAGCAATTGCCTACTTTTATTTGAAGATAAAAGAATCAGGTGATCAACTAATATACCAGTTTGAATATTCTTATAGTTGAAATTGGATGTGTCTATTTTCTGGTGGAAAATGAAGCCAGAAAGCAAGGAAGCTTTTGAACTGTCTTGGGGAGTAGGAAAGTGCAAAAAGGTGATGAGGAGTTTGGATAATGTGCCAGGAGATAATTGGTGAAACGCTTGAGTAAGAAAGGAGTAAAAGTGATTGTGGCTTTCACTGGGGCTGATGTATTCTTTGACTCTTTGAGTCTGAGACCTTGATAAATAAGCCATTTTTGGGGGCTTACTTTTCTTAGGAGCAGCTCAAAAATCTCTTCTCTCTGAGCAGTTCCTGAACTAGTAATAAGGAACCAAGGAACTGACAAGCTGATGCTTGCTTCTGGGGCATGGGAACGGATACAAATGTCTTCTAAATAAGCGCTTTTTTGTTTTGCTTTGTGCATATATTTGGGAGAAGTTTTTTTTTGTTTGTTTGTTTGTTTGTTTAGTTTTCCTCAGTCAGTGATCTTCTGAAGAAAGCTTTAGTTGACATTTCAGTTGGATAAATAGTCCTGAATGTTTCTCCTGTGTAGTGGTTCATTGATTTTTGAGTGTTTTACATCACATCACTGGAAGAATGAATAGTATGTTCAAACACAGCAAATGATGTTTTTGAGTTAATAGGAGAAAGCTGATGATTAGAAGACTGACTTTTCTGAACAAATACGTCTTCTTAAGGCATGTGAGATTACTTATTTACAGAATATTGAAGATGCACATAATTTATCAGTTATGATTATTTCACAAATATAATAGTGCTGAGTTTTTTCCCAGTGCACAATATTGCACTTGCTGGTTTTATGTTCTCTTTCTAGGGGATGAATCTGTGTTGAGTTTGTATAAATGTTAAACCTACTAAGTTTTGGAGAGAGTAAGAGAATGAGGGAGAACGGAGTTAGGTTCCCTTACACATCACTTTCTGTTTGAAAGGTAACTTACATTTCCTGAAGTCAGCCTCCTACAAAAAAAAAGGGGGAAGATAAAGGAACCATCAAAAATACATAAGATGAAAGGTGTAGCTGGATCCATAAAGGTCATGCAGGACCTTCCAATGTGATCTTTCTGAACAGACAGGGGGCTCAAAAATCAGTTCAAGCCAAAATAAAATTTTGAAAGTTTCTCCTAAGAAGAACAGCACACGAAATCCATCACCACGGCCTCATCTCTGCTGGTGGGAGAGGGTAGAATTTTCTGTCTAGTTGAAACTCCAAAATAATCTGCTCTCTGTGTATATCTGGAGATGTTCAGCTGAAAAAGGAGTTCAGTTTTGGGCTGGCAGTTACATTTCCAAATGCATCCATGTATCCAATTTTGCAGTCTTGCTTCCATTTTCTGCCCTCCTCTTTACCTATAATGGAACAGCTTTCCTTTTGGCCTTATTCTTGCACGTCATTATACCTTGGTGGGTCCTTGAAGCAAGCATTTTGTTTCCAAGGACTCTGTGTAGGTGTGCTGAAATTTCTGTTTGAATCAAAGCACTCCAGAATTGTGACCATTGACATTTAAATATTTACAGAAGAAAAATTTTAAGTTTCATTTTAGTGTATAATCCTGAAGATACCAGTGCTAAAACAAAATACATGAGTTTGATGAGTTATAAGCCAGATACTGAAAAAACTGTGTCCTTTTATTGCTGTGCTGTCAGTATTCTTTATATTCACCAACCTGAACTTGTTTCTGTATGATTCAATTTTTATTCTAACTTGTCCTGTTATGCTGAGTACAAACTGTGCCAGGTTGTCAGTTTTATAAGTGAACCCCTAATGAATATAAAACTGTACCTACTCTACCGTGTGAATTTGATGGATTAGCAGTATAATTTACAAGGTAAGCTTATTTCTGAAGAAATGATACGGGTTTCTATACAGAATAAATGAGCTATGGAGACTTAATGTTTTCATTACAAGTGTAATTCAGTTTGTACTTTTGGAGTAATCAGCAGTGAATATAAGAGATTTTTCTGACAGTCTTGCTTAAATAATGCTTTCTGCCTTTTTTACTTAACTAATTCTCTTTTTACACTCTAATAAAAGCAGAATTCTTAATAGAAAAATAAACCAAGAAAACATCTTTTAAAAAAACTTTTTAATTTTTTTTTTTTTTTAATTTTTATAACATGCCACTATGACCTTTTTATGTTTAAGTGCTGTTTTGGTAATTTTTGAAGTTGGCTGGAAAAGTATGGGCAATGAAGACAGGGAAGAAATGAATGTTATAGAAAATTACTCAATGTCGTTTTACATTACCATTTCAAATAAAGGCTGAAATCTAATTGCCCATTTTTGAAGTTTCTCTAGCCACCTGTATCTTTCCTGCAGTGTTCTCTCAATCAAAGGTCGGACTAGAGTAAAATAATTAATTTAAGAACCATACACTTCAAAGGTTTCTTTCTTGTTTTAAATGGAGCTGTAATCTCAGCACAGTTTAACTGAGCTGTAAAGTTAGTCCACATAAAAATACAATAATAATATCACATTCTGAAATTAGTGGTGACATTATTTTAATTTTTGAATTATGAATATTCTAGTTGTTGGTTCATGCTCTTGACTGATTCAAACTCCCACAGTGGTTTTTAATCTCACTGATTAATTTTTTACAAATGAATTTATTGTGCCTACTTCAAATTTTAGGATCACTGTTATTCGTAGTTCCAAGATTAAGTGCTAGAGAACATACGTTGCCATTGTCCATAGCAGTGCATTTGGTTCAGTGATCTGATTCTTGGTTGTTTTTTTTTTTTTTAATTGAGCCTCCTGTACTTGAATTGAGGGCTATTGAATGTCATTCTCACATGAGGAATTTATATTTTTAGTGGCAGCTAATTAAGAGATGTGAAGAGCTGAGCCTTGATGCTTCAGTGAGTAATTACCTCCTCTTGATACTTACATTATTTTAAATTTGGCTTATAAGAAGAGTAATTTGTGGCTTTCAGCAGAAGTGTGGCCGTCCCTGGAGATGGGGGCTGCTCAGCCGTGAGGAGCTGAGTGCTGCTGCATTAGCTGCTGCTGGTAGTGACACCGTGGGCACCAAGGAACTCGTGCATGTATTTTTGGACTGGCTTTTGTCAGCAGCACAGCTGATCTCCAGCTCTTTCTTGGGGCTCGGGTCCCCGCTCCCCTCCTGCCCATGGTCTCGACACCAATACGGCTGGCTTTCTGCCACCCAGGGATTACAGGGGGGAATCCTCCCCTGGCAAGGCTGCTGGTTTTCCAGTTGCTTTGCACTGCTGGAGCGTTGCAGAGCTAATAGGTCAGAGCTAGAGAACAAGGACGTAAGGATTTACTGGTGTCAGATGTTAAGATTTGACCAGAAAGTTACTGTGGGACTGTGACCTTACCCTTTGCTGTGTGCAGTCAGAGGCAGAGGTGAAGAAACTCTTTCTGACATCTGCCATCCACATAGTTCCCCTTTTGGCCATTTATTTAAGTATTGTGCATTGGTTGTCCTGTTTGTAAAGTTTGGACAATTTCTGAGATAATTTGCAGTTCAGTATAATTTTAACAATAATACATTTAAACATGTTTCTGTAGTTTAGTAAATATATACATAAAAGAGAGTAATTCAAAGAAATTCATTCTGTATAGCTTTTGTGTAGCACTTTCTAATAGCTGTGGTATTAAAGGTACAATTAAGACGCAAACAGCTCTTTAGGACTTAAAACACTACTGCTTTATTTCATTCAGTGCTTATTTGCCTGCATCAGTGTGCTCTGCTCTCTTCCTGCTATTTCATGGGTAATTCATGCACTTTCCTGTATCCAGGCACAGTTTCTTTTACAAAGTCTGCTTTTGTGGAATGCAGGTTTTAAATATCAAATATTTATTTTTCTGCTGTCTAGAATTAATCATAAAGATTATGAAATGCTGTGTGAAATTAATTTTGGATAATAGAAACAATGCTGTGACTGGAAAAGAATAGATTGTTGAGGTAAAACTGTACTTGAGAGAATTTAGTAACATTGTAGGACTGAAAGTACTTGAGTTTCATTGAATGTAACTGTGAACGGCAATAATATGAACACTTGAAACATGTTTGCTCCAAAACACTTCAATAAAATGCTCAAGTGATTTGTACTGGAGGGTACTTCTCAGAGTTTCCATAGGCATCTGTGGCTCATACGAACATTACTGTATTGGAGCATTCGAAAACAATTTCTGCAGGAGGGGTTTGGAAGCATCCCATGTCAGCGTTATTAATGGACCTTTCAGTACCTGGCTGCAAAATCGAAGTGGTGTGAAGTTCTTTCTCCTTCTGAGACAGAGGTGTGGCAGGCTGGAAGCAACGTGTCAGCTGCTTACTGAGTTAAATGTGAATACTGCTACAATTTTTTAATGCATGGCGTGCTTTTGCTCTACATTTAGTAAGAGGCCTCAGGCACCAAAGTAGTGATTGAGGTTTTTGGTGTGGCAAGGGAAATTCTCTCCTTTTCTCTCTCCAGAACAAAACTTGCTGTTTGGAGGGTGAAAGAGTGCATTAAATAGCTGATGTCACTTGACAGAGGCCTATGGCAAAGTGTGCAGCTGGTCATTTTGGCAGCAGTGATGAATAGGCTGTCACTGTAGTTTGAAAGTTGCGACAGACTTAAGTGAAATAGTTAGATGTTGACATTGGTGTTCCAGTGAAGCAGAATTAATGTCCTTGCAGGACTTCTGGCATGGCTTTTTATGGTGTGGTCTTCTATTGACCTTTTTGGACTTGATGTGTAGGCAGTTTTCCTTGTAGAAAACCACAGTAACTGGAATTATGTGATATATTAGGTCATCTGTGTATATATTTTGACGTTATTTGTTAAACTGGCACTATACTTAAGTTGCAAATAATATTTGAGCACTCTAGGCATCTTGGCCAGTAGCTCAATGCTTAGCCTTTGCTGGAACATCTAAGATCAAGACCTTGACTCCGAAGTAGGTCCTCAGATGAGTGGAGGAAGTACCATGTAGGTACAATGTGTGGGTGAAGCAAAGCAGTAATTGTGAATTCTGATGATCTCTCCTCATGGTTTTTCATAGACACTTAAAATAACTGCATTAAATGCAGTGTGGGTAGAAAGAGAAGCATAGTAATGATTTAATGGTTGCTTCATGAGAAGATTTTTCTCCTGTTTAGCAAGTTTGAAGAGAATTCTCTATAATGGGTACTGACAGGGATGTATGAGTTAGCATTTGCTACCCAGTACAAGAAACCCCCATAATCTGTTGCACTGAGATTTTAATCATGATTTCTTATCATAGGTATATAGGAAAATTATGGAGAAAATTAATAGAATTTATGGAAAACTATTGGAAACAGACACACCCCACCCCCCCTTTTTTTTTTTTTTTTGTCCCTGGAACATTCTGAATGTAAGACACTGCTTGGTCATTTACTACACTGTACAGTCCTCTAAAATAATGGACTGATTTAAAGACAAATTCTGTTGTTTGGTTTCTCCTCCTCCCCTATATTTAAGATTGTGTGCAGATTCTTATATAGGAAAAAATAGTATTTAAAGCAATTCTGAAAATCAGTATCATTCCCTTATAATATAACTGATTTCTTCTTTTTACCTGCTGGTTGGATTCAAGAATGCCCTGCAAAAGAATGCTTTTTCTTCAGTCTCATTCTATAAACTTTTCTAAAACTCAAGGAAGGATTTCTGTCAATAGAAAGAAAGCAGGAAAAGAGCATGAAAGAATTGACCAGTTGCAGATTAGAAATAGTAAGACAATTGCTGATTATTGTCATTCTTACTTACAGCTAGAAAATTGGGTAGAAGACTGTTGGCCAAGACCTGAGATACTTAACTGAGATACTTCTGCCTGAAGTTAGTGCAGTGAAGAGGCTCCAGAAGCTTACAGGGGCTTATGGGGTAATATTACAGAGCTGAGAGTGTAAGACAGACATATAAGTGATTTAACATGAATGACTAATGAGATGCAAGTAAATTAACATTGACAGGGAAAAAAAGTTTACAAAGCACAGAAATAGTCTCCCCATTACGTTTGATTCTACTGTTTGGAGATAGCATTGGAACATGTTGGGATGTAGCTTCCTGAAAAATCTCGTTTTAGGCAAGATTTAATGGAAGAAATGAACAGATCCACTGCAGTGATAAAGCAGTTGATTTGTTGGGCACCAAAGTCAAGAACTGTATGATACCACTCAATGCGTATAGTATCAGGTGAGTTATGTATATATGTGCATATGCACTTACAAATCATATCTATAAGTTAAATTGACACTTCAGTTTGTCTCAGAAGAGGTTTTTAAGACTACTATCATAAATTTTTGGTGTAAAAATTTATGGTTTTATTTGCATTTTCTTACTTGTTCTAATATAATGATCTTGTGCAGTCTTGTGAAATCTTGATGAGCGATTACATACTTTTGGCATTCAGCTTTCTCACTCTTAATTGTAGCTGCATATAAAGAAAAGACCCCTGAATAACAGCTTACAAAGTTTAACAGCCATTATGCATCTTTTTTATGTTCCAGACTTCAAAATATATTTGAGTATTGTTTGACTGACAAAACATTCTGGTGATTTAAAAGTTATATGGCAATAGCATTTCAGTGATTCACTTTGCTTTTTATAGTTACATTTTTACTTTCAGAATGAGATTTAGAGGCCTAGTAGAAGGCAGTCCTCCTCTGATACATCTAATTTCTTTCTTTTTCACTTCAGATGTCTGTTTTCAGAGAAATTATTCTGTGTTTCCTAATAGAACAGGATTAGACTTCTCAAAGGAGGGAATGGAAATAAGCATTAGGTATCCGAAAGCAAAAATCTGTACACTGTTTTCCAAACTCTGTAGTGCACTTTATCGTAAGTAGGAAAAGTATCATAAAAGTTTAGATCATTGTAATATATGACATATTTTCTTGCCAGACATCTGAGACTCTTGGATAGCGCTCCAAAATAGTCGTCTCAATGATAGCTTTGGTAATGACTTTTATTCCCTAAGAGGAAGTCAGTGCAGTGTAATAAATTAAGATTTCACTAATGCATAATAGCGGTGAGGGTTATTCACTTCTAATTGCTGAGATAACTACTGTTTCTTTGCAGAACGAAATCCGTGCAGAATATTTCTAGGCTATGATCTCTCATTTCCTATGAGATTTAGTCAAGTAGACCCTTTCCTCCACACACAGGCTGTGGCATCTGATTATGTGTAACTTGCTGCAGAGTTGGGCATTTGCTTAAAGGGGATAGCAAGTATCTGCAGTGTACTAAGATGTTCCACATAACTCCAGCATTTTATGAAACAAATGAATCTCTAGTCATGTGTTAGCTGCTTTCATCCATACAAAATGGAGTTGTGGAGTAATTCTTTATTTGTCTACTGTGTGTACTCTCTCCATCTGTGAGGCAAACTGTCGAATCCACGTTAAGCTTCTGTTACTGTAAATCTAAGGGACAGTGATTAATTTTCCAAATTATCTTTTTCTCTGCTTAGAAATTTTACCATTTTTTAATAAAAAGAAATAAGAATACACAGGTAGTATTGAGACAGATACTAATCTTTTAGGCCCAAAACTTGTGTTGTTTAGAATGTATATAATAATAGGAAACTAGAAGAAATATATCAGCTTTGTTGGAAATGTGTCACAATACATATAAGTGCGTGTGTGCACATAAATATGTATTTGTCTGAAATAAGAAAGCTTAAGAAGGTGTTACTGTTAAAAGTGCATCGTATAAGTAATTCTTACAAATAAATACTTGGTGCTTTTGTTTTTTCTGTGCATGATACTATTTCAGTTTTTGCATTTGAGGATGAGTTCCAAATTCAGTCCTTGGCTGATAGACTAAATAACAGAGACACTAACCTACTTTTTTTTGAGTCTGGATGCTGTGAGCGTAGTACTACATGGAACTAAAATGTTTCACTTGAAAATCTCCTATTATTGGTAGTTAATTATATACCAGACAAAAGAACAGAGAACAAAAGCAATTTGTTGAGCAGCATTTGGGAAACCAGTATGTGTCTTGCCTGTTACCACTGTAATCTAAGACTGCTGTTTCGTGTAACAGACTCCTATGAATCTTCTGGATTTTGGCAGTACCTTTCTTGCCCTGCCTCTCCCATACTTTAAGTAGCCTTAATACAGACAACTCAGTTTGCTTCTGGGAGGCTTGTTCGCCTTTGAGAACTATTTTGGTCAGGGAGTGATGCAAACCTATTGGTTGATTGTCACTGGGAACAGATGCATCACTTAAACCGTGCTTCTGAAGAGTATTATATATACAGTCTTTCTCTGCTTAGTCACTTAGGATATAAAAATCTTATCACTTCAATGAAAAGTATAGCAGTTCGTGAACAAACTTTTGAAACACGTATTAAAAGTTTTAATGTCTAGTGCAAAATCTCAGTTTGCCTGTATGAAAGAGCAGTCGTTTCTGGATGTTCAGATAAAAAAAAAAAGCTAGTACAAAAGTTATAACCATTCTGCATTTATACTGTAATTTTAAAGGTTCTGTTAAGTGTGCGTAGGCATTTTGCAAATATATAAAATACAGGAACTATTTTGCCAAACTGGGTAATAATGGATGTTATGGATTACGTTTTTCTTTTTCCCCTCTTTTTTTTCTCCTTTAACCCAGTTTATGCTATAACATGTAAGATTGATGTGTGACAAACTGAAACGCTAGAAGTGGAGCAGTAATTAGTGAAAAAAAGATGAAGTTGTAACAGAAGCAAATTAAAAATCGAAAGAGCTGAGGCTGAGGAGTCGGGCATTAGGTAGAACATCTAAGTGACTTTGAAAGCTTTCCTTGGCAAAGGTTGGTGACTCTTAAAGTTAGTCACCAAGGAAGAAGTCAGGAATGATGGATTGTCGGTGTTAACAACTCATTTCCGTCAGATAGAGGACATCCTGAAAGAGAATATGTTATTGTCGTTGGTAAATGACTAAAAGGTGTTTGCAGCATGAGGAGTTTTTTCTGATCTATATCCTTTCATTTGCTAGAAGACATGCAGTTGCTTGCAGTAGCAGGTTGTTGGTTTTGTTTTTTTGTTTTTTTAATCTCTCTACGGTGTCTTGGCTATCCCCCAACTGTCTATTAGTTCCTGAAGTGCTAGAAAATGAAGCATCGTATCAGACATTTTATGAAGGATCAATGCCAACTCTCTTATTTGTGTCCTGTGAAAACTTTGAAGTGGAACACAATGGCTGCGGGCTTAGGGGTTTACAGAGATTATGTTCAGTCTGCGGTGAAGAGACTGACAGTGCCCTTTTGCTGTTTGCTCCTTTTGGAAACTTGCTAGATACAGTTGATCAGTGCTTTCTTTCTGATGAGACCTTGGGAAAAGTTTAGAATTGGCAACTCCTCTCATTCCCTTCTTGATTCCCTTGCCCTGGAGAAAGAGAAAGCAGTATCTCCAGCAAGATTGTAATCAGACTTCCCTAATCTTTCTGAGACCGCAAGTGTGAGTCAGTACGGTTTGGTTTTCATGGTATGGTTACCAAAAATGCAGGCTAAAGCCAATGGTTTGCATTTGAATACAGCAATTAACAGTTAGAAAATAATTGGCACACAGTGGGTGATGAAAAGCAGTAAGAAATACGGGATGCGATGCACAAGGTGCTTACTGAACATACCTGGACTGGAAGGATTGAACATACCCGGACTGGAAGGATAGGCTTTATTCTTTGGGTTCAAATTGTTGGTTGGATGGATGGGTGGAGGTCACTGTGTGCTCTTTGGTCATGGGTGTAGTGTCTTAAGGTGCATTCTGCACGTATACTGTACTGAAACCTTTTTGCCACGTCTGGGGTGAAGTTCAGCTGTGTGGTTAGTCAAATCTGAGTGAGCTTGACCTTTGAGAGGAGATGAACAGACCTGAGAATAGCTAATTGTGCCTTACTCTACCCTGCAGTTCAGGTGGTGGCTATGGTCCCCAGCAGTGCCAGCCCTGAATCAGGAGGACACGCAGCTCCTGGAAGCAGCAACCAACAAAACGTATCATGGCACTACCAAGTATAATAGTATTAACACTTAAAGCCATGCAGTCAGTGAGGCTTGAGAAAGCAATGGGCAGGGAGAGGAAAAAAGTGTCTCTTTTTCTTTCTTTTTCTGCCTTTTTTCCCTTTTTTCCCCCTTTTACCTTTTTTCTTATTTTTCTTTTTTCCCCCTTTTTTCTTTTTTTTTTTCTTTCTTTCTTTTTTTTTTTTTTTCCTTACTGTTGTGGTGCTGCTCCTGATCAGGTTTGTCTGCAGGACTTCTGCCATAGCAGAGGCTGCAGTGCATCGCTGAAGTCAATGCAATTCACTTGGCCTTTCCTGCTCCCTAACAAGGACAGGAAGCCCTAGAACAGAAAACTTCTCATTTCATTCACAACGCTGTCATCACAACTACTGGCTGTATTAGTACCTTGCAGCTTGCAGCTTATTATTTTATTCTGCACCTTAAGAACTGGATAATCCATTGCTATATTGGTGTGTAATTCATAACTAATGGTGAAGATAGTGGCAAAACTCCTCCTGTAAGGTCAGACACTGTTGAATTAGGTAAGGCTTTACTGGGAAACTGAACTGGTTACATAAACACATCAAAATGTTTCCCAGTAAAGCCTTAACTAATTCAGCAGTGTCTGACCTTACAGGAGGTCACATAAACATATCAAAAAGACTGTGCCAAGTAGTGTTTGAAAACTGTTGTTTGCTTTTGTACTGTTACAAACAAGTGCCCTGTCATAGGGGTTTCCCATTATGTTGCTTATGGACAAGTTCTGAACTACTTGGGCTTAGTTATTGCAGGGTCATCCTAGTCTCCCTTCTTATGTTGTATGGGTTAAGATCATATGTTTGCCTTTTCTTTCTTTGGCTTTTTCAGTGATTTTATCTATGTTCTTAAATGTCTTAGAGAAAGTAATACATTATATTCAACAAAGATGAAACTCCTTTTTTGGGCAGGTGTTGGATGCAGAACTGGTTTTGGTGTGCAGAATGTGACCCAAACTTGAAGCTGGGCTTCACTTGGAGAGAGTTTGTGTCTTGCAGACTGTGGAATCGTAAGAAGGGATTTTCCTACATAGGAAACTATCTCTCCGTTTCAGCCTTACTGCAGGTCTATGCCAAACTGTCCTGTGAAGCGTAGAAAAGCTGGACTATCAGGTTCTTAGATTTATTTGGATCCATTGCTCAACCTCTTAATCGCTTCATTTTACCCTAATAAAAGGTTGGAACTAGTCATTAAGATCTCTTATTGTTGTTGTTGTCATCAATCCATCAAGACACTGTCTTCTCTTTCCTGCCTATCACCACAACTTTGGAATAAACTCAGCTTTCCCATCCAAGAAAATACTTGGTGTTTCTTGGAATACAGACAAAATATCTCCTCTTGAGTGTTCTTTTCACTCTTACTAATGGCTCTATCCAGATGCCTAGGATTGTGTATTATCTAGGAAGCATTTATACAACTGTTGCCTCTGTTTTATGAAGTGCTGTTTATATTGTCTGCAAGGTATGTCTATTGGTTTTGAATCCATTGCTCGTGGTTGAAAGCTATAAAGCAGACGGTAGACAACTCATTTTGGTTTTTGGAATTGATAGTTTTTGTAAGGTATTTTTCTTAGGTAAGTTGTCCTTCTGACGTGAGGCTTAAGTGACAAAATACCAAGGGATGTGACAGCTTGTGCACTGAGTGGGGAGTGTTCAAACTGTGCCTTTCAGTAGTGATTTACTGCTGTATACCTGCACTAGTATCGTGATTTCTTTTTTCCAAACAAATTTGTACTGCAAGAAGAATGTGCAGAGGTGGCAAATCTTTTAACTCTATTTTGTATTTTTTTTAAATGGAATGCTTTACAAGTACTGTCACTGCAGTTTTACCCAGATATATTCAATAGAGGCTCAAGACTATTAGTGTGTGGTTTTTTGTGTATCTCAGCAGTTACTGGTCCAACTAAGACAGGCAATTTTTGCATGACTGGCCAGTATAACCTCTAGTTAAAGAATTGAGTATGATCTGCCAGCATCCTATCTGTGGTTGCCTTGCATTGTTTCTCCATCACCTTGGGCTGCTGAAAATATTGTAAGTTTCACATTTGTATAATAGTTAGAGAAGTACATTTATGTTTTGTGTTCAGATATTTGGACTACATCTTTACAGAAATGGCTTTTTGAGTGAATAAAAGAGGACAGGGAAAATTAATTTGATTTTTAAATGATAGAAAAATGCTAGGAAATCAAGTGTGTCTCTTTTATGCTCTAAGGAATAGAGAAATGGTAGTAGTGCTCTGAGTTTGGTCTAATTAATATTAGTGGAGCATTAATAATGGACTATTATTGTGAGTTATCATAGTTTGTACAAAATATTGGTAGTTGCAGTATGTGTTTACTGTAAGATTTATTTCCTGAAAAATCTAGTAAAAATTATCATTTAAGAAAAACACTCCTATTTTTATTGAACTCTCTTTAATGAAAGAGACAGGGTGCATTAGTGGCTTTGGCTGAAGAGGTCGCCCTCCTTTGAAGTGTTTCTAGCACCCCATGGTTTCTTACACAGTTCTAGTTCTATTTTCTTCATTAAAAAAATTGCTATTCTCTCACATCTCTCAACAGTGTCAGATTTCATGTGGGGGCAAGTGATTTCTGTGAGAATGCCGAATGCAATTATGAAATACCTAATTCAGTCGCATTCTTGAATTACCTACCCTTGGTCACACCGCGTTATTCATAATTCTCACTCTTTCCCATTGTGCCGAGTTCAATGGAATCAGTCTTGTTCTGTACAGATCAGGGTTAAAGTCAGGGGGGAAATAAGAGGGAAAGCATGATCCTGTTATTCATTAACAGAGGGGCGTGCCTTCCAGAAGGTAATCTTGACTTCCAGTCTCCTCTCCCAGGATGGAAATCTGAAATAAGCTGGAGGAGAGAGATAAAAACAGAGAGGAAGGGGCAGGTTGCAGGTGACTGTTTTGCTCCCCCTGCACAGATTCAGCAGAAGGGGCTGGGACTGGTGGTCCTCTTGGCTGGTCCTTGGGGTGGTATCTGTGGGTAGAGCTGTGGGACTGGAGTCCCTTGTGAGAGCTCTGTGGGTGAGCCAGGGTCTCCCTCCTCTTGGGTGATGGTGTTACGAAGGGCAGTCCCTGCCATTGCAGCCACCTCCTGCACTTCTCAAATAACTCTGTGAAAGCCAAAGGCTCAGGTGAGTTCTGACAGTGCCATGTAAATTGGGTAGGGGAGTAGCTGGGTTTGGGTTGCAGAGGGAAGGACATAGGTGTCAAGTTTTTAGGGCAGGTGAGAAGGTCTGTGCTTGTATCTAACTTCAGAAGATCAGCAGTAGGTAGCAACTTGGGAGCAGGTACCCTCCAGGTTAGATGGCAGATGAGGAGGATTTGGAGGGGCCCCATGAGGTTGCAATGCACTTTAGTCTGTGAGGTCTGAATTCAACCTGCATGGTGGAGAAAATTCCTACATGCTGTAGGAAACTTAAGCCTTATTTTGCTCTAGTACTAATAGCTGTTCTTGGCAAGAATCCTGCTGTGTTTGGTTTGTTTCTTAAGCAAAATCTTACATTTGCAAGTGTAAACACAAGCTTGCCATGTGACCACAAAACAAACTGCCTATGCTGGCCCTTTGATATGTTCTAAGCCATGTTTGTTAAATTAATTGGCTAATTAGAGCATGAGCACAGATGTAAGCTGGGCATGAGGTAGTCATGTTTTCTTTCTAAATAAAATCTAAGTTCTGTTCACGAAAAGATGCAAATATATGCACTTAGATGTTCAAAAGACTTTTTGTAAATGATTGCCAGTGTGATAAGCTTTGGATTTAGTTAAGCAAAAAGCCATCTCTATGTTTCTTTCCAGGATTAAGTGTTTGTACAAATCGTATGCTTTCCTACCTAAAAAGAACAAATTAAAATGCAGTCCCAAAATGCAACCTGTTAAAATGATGCTTTTTTAAGGTTTCTTACTTTACTAGAGGAGATGAAGAGGGTTTGCACACTCTGTTCTCTTCCAGGAAAGTCTGCAGTGTTCCAGTGTATAAAACATGCTGTACTGTGCAATGACTGTGCTTTGAAAACCACTGAAGCAACTATTTGATGTGAAGCTGTCTCCAACAGTTTGTCTTCAATATTTGTATTTACAAAGATGTTGTGAATCCACTACAGGTTTGGGAAGAAGCCTGGGGAAGTGTCATAAATGCATTTTTATATGAGTAGAAAAAGGAGCTACTCTTTAGGTTTCCCGACCGGGAAATGGCTATCGTAGAAAATCAAAGCTTTGCTCAGTCTGTTCAATTATTGAAACCTCTTGGGTCCCGTCTTTCCCCAGAGCTCATGATAAATTCTGCTCTCTGATTCTTTGGAAGAAATCATTATGGAAATGAAGAAAAAGCCATACAGACAATCATAGAGAAATTCTTTGAGAATAAAAAGTATGCAAGCTACTAAAATGAGAAAATGGCCATTCCCTTCTTCAAGAATAAGACTTAGCACAGAAAATACATTTTTATGGTAGATTAGTTTTATATTTTTGCGCTTATGCTGTTCATACTGTCCAGGAAGAAGTATCTAAAAATTCACTGAAAGGTGATAATGGAAAGAAGATTAAGCATTCTGATACTGGAGCTTTGTAACAACAATTAAACAGTACACATAGATTTCAAAAGTCACTGAAGCACTTTAAAGGTTTCTGAGAATACTCACAGCAAATTCCAGAAGGGCCTGGCCTGATACCAGAAAGCACAGTCCTGAGTTGCCCATTTAGGCTCCCTATGTAACACCGGTGGCTACAGTGAGGCACCTGGTACTAACCTATTAGTTAGTATTAACATCTCATTATTAATATTTTCTTGACAAGAAATTTAACATCCTGTACCTCCTCAAGCTGAAGAGCCAAACATCAGAGAGGTGCCCTTGGAATTCACAGACTAGCACTGTTTCTGAAAGTGGGTATATCTCTGCTCTCTCTTTGAAAAAGAGACAAAATACCACATCCAGAGGAAGCATCTCAACTGTCTCTTTCCCTACCTCTACGCAATACGGTGCTATTTATAATGGCCTTCCTTGGTCAAAATTGCACACAAAATTACACACAAAATTGCACTTTAATAGAGAAGTTAAAATCTAGTGCCAGATTGATTTGAAGGAAATATCTTTATGCATTTTGTATTACTTCTAACGGTTTTTATATCTCTTTCTTTTTAGTGGCTGTGTCCCAGCTTTCATCTTCTTTACTGTGGTTGTTATAAAAGGAAAGCCCTGAAGGTTAACTGGAGCACTTTCATGGTGGTCATGTCTTTGATGTATTGAAGAAGACTGCTTTATAGTAAAGGGCAAAGTATAACCCACTTTATAAAGTCAAGGGATGCAAAGGGGCATCTTAGGTGAATGAGATATTTGTGCTGAGGTGTTTATTTAATCAGTTCTGGAGACATAGTTATCTTAAGTTTATAAGCAGTGTGATGGACGTGATGTATTCTGCAAGGTGATCTACCCAAGTCTATAAAGCTAGGCAACCCCTCCCTACTTTTAGTTGCTTTAGCCTGACTTCAGGCTATTTTAGTTCAGCACAGACCTCTTTTTTTTTTTTTTTCTTTTTTTTTTTCCTCTGTATGGCTTTTTTGTAGCAGAAGTGTCCCCTGTCATGCCACTCTCTGGGCCTTCTTCCTTCTCTCTTAATTTGGGATTCTGTTGTAACCAAACATCTGTCATAACACATGTTCAGTTGACATCTGAACTGTACCCTCAGCCATAATATTTGTTAAAAAAAGTATTTTTAACCAGTGGAAAAGAAAGACCTGTATGAACACAGAAACTGCCCATTGTGCCCATGAAGGTACATTTTCAGTGGTTAAAATAAAGAGGTGTGAACCAGTCTCAGTTCTCCAGAGTCTGCTTATACCAAGTCCATGTCTTCAGCAGTTACGTTATACCAGGGCTGCAAATCTAAACTGAGGTGGTTCTGTTCTTCACAGAGCTTTTTCTTTAATTCCATTAGCATTTAGTAAGATGGTAGCTGCCTTAGTACGTGACTACATAACTGTAAGTGGATAGTCTCTCATTTACCTGAATAACCACTTATTTCAAAATCCCTAGTGGTTTTTCAAATTCGGTAAAATGCAAGACTTATACAAGATTCTTTTCCATGTCATCTTTTAATAGGTATTTAATTAAAAAAGGAAGGGAGAAATCATCAGCAGCATTGCAACTGTGGTCTAGTGGAAAGGAAAGAAATTACATTTCCATCCAATTCCAAGCACAAATCTACTGCAGAGACGGCTTTCTTTATAGGTTGTACTTATTTGCTCTCCTTCCTATAAGCAGTGAGAGTATACAGTTGCTGTTACCTTACAGTTGCTTGACTTTCTCATAGTGTGGCAAAAGTCAGATACCATCCCAGGGTGACTCTTCAGAGGTTAGCATATGTATGCTAATCAGATAAGGGAAAACTAGAACTCTACAAGAACAATTGCTGAGGATTAAAAAGACAGCATAGTGATTTCAATTTAATAAGTTATTTTTGACATTGTTCCACCAGTATTGAATTGTCATAGATGCTATCCTTTCCCTAAATTAAAAAAACCCAACAATTTGACATGTAGGTTGGTGTTTTAATTTGACAAAACTTTCTGGTTTATGAAATCCTACTTAACAGTTTCCTCAAAAGTTTAAAGCACAGTATCTGATAATTAATAGTGAGGTCTAAAACAGAATACAGTCTAAGTCAAATAGCAGATAGGCCAATAATAAAAATGGTTACCTTTATTGAACAACCAAGGTCAGCTTTTGCATTAAAACTATTTATATGAGAATGTGATGGGCTAACCTTATATGGTAGCAGGTGTAATTTTATCAGATTACCAAATCCTAAAGCCTGCCCTTGTCTTTAAACCTACCTACCATTTGATCATTTATACTTTTAAAGTGAACAAGCTGCTTCAGAAATACAATCATAAGTAAAACAAAAGAAATCTTTAAATCATTGTGCAGATTCACAGCAGAGGCTCATGACTTGCAGAGCCTCTGCTGCATACGGTTTATGAACAAGCCTTTGAGCTCCAAATATGTGCACTGTGGAGTGATGGAACAACGTGTATGTTAACGGCATCGGTGAGCATTTCTGTGTGCGACAGTCTGTTCAGCTGAAATGAGAAATTTCAGAATACCTTACAGAGCAAGAAAATGCATTATCCTGTCATTTTTATCAAAGCAGTCACTCAATGATTAAAGTGCTTGGGAAACCGGTTTGTTAAATAATCTAGTTTGTTACATTTTTGTACATACTGTTTGCATTATTGTACGCATCTATATGCAAAACCATCTGTATAGAGCCTAGAGAATATGAAAAAAAGTATTTGAGTAGCTTGTAATAAAGTAATAATTGATATTTATTTCTTTTCTTAATATGCATTTTCCTTGGACCTACTGTTATTTGTTTGTTGGTTGTGTTTTTTTTTAAATTGACCTTTATTATGCAGCTCCTTAAGTTAATTTAGTATCGGTAATTACTTCATCGGCAAACATAGGAAGACTATTAGCTTGAAGCATCTTGAAAAATGAGATTCTAATCAGCGGGTCCCCAAACAGTTCTTTTCTTTTTACATTATCAGATAAAAAGCAAAGATTTTCACAGAAGCACCAAGTGGATGAGGTTGGCAGGGACTTCTTGAGATCATTTCATCCAACCTGCTCAAAGCAGGGTCACCTAGAGCTAGTTGCCCACGACTGTGTCCAGTTGGGTTTTGAGTGTCTCCAAGCATGGAGACTCTGCAACCTCTCTGGGCAACCTGGTCCAGTGTTTGACCACCGTCACAGTAAAAACCTTTTTCCCTTGTGTTCAGATAGAGTTTTCTCTATTTCAGTTTGTGCACATTGCCCCTTGTCCTGACACTGGGCTCTGCTGAGAAGACCGTGGCTCCATCTTCTGTACAACCCCAATCTGGTACACATGGATAAGATCCCCCAAGCCTTCTCTTCTCCATGTGGAGCAGTCCCAGCTCTCTCAGCCTCTCTTGTATGACAGATGCTCCGATCCCTTCATCATCTTTGTGGTCCTTTGCTGGACTCACTACAGTAACTCCATGTCTCGTTTTTTTTTTTAATATACTGGGGAGCCCATAACAGACCACTACAAATATGGCCTCACCAGTGCTGAGCAGAGGGGAGGGATCACTTCCTTGACCTGCTGACAATGCTTTGCCTCGTGCAGCCCAGGAGCCTGTTGGTCTGCTTTGGTGCAAGGACAGGTTGCTGGCTTGTGGTCAGCTTGGTGTCCACCAGGACTCCAGGACCTTCACTGCAGAGCTGCTTTCCGGTTGGTTGGCCCCTGGTGTTTACTGGTGTATGGTGGTTTTCCTCCCTGGGGGCAGGACTTGACACTTCCCCATTTCTCCAGCCTGTCCAGGTCCCTCTGGCTGGCAGCATGACTGTCTGGTGTGTTGGCCACTTCTCCCAGTTTTACATTGTCCGTGAACGATGAGGGCGTGCTCTGCTCTGTATTCCAAGTGATTAAAAACGATGCTAAGCATACTGGGCCCAGTATTGCTCCTTGGGCTACACTGCTGGTGACTGGCCCCCAGCTGGACCTTGTGCTGCTGGTTCCACCACTGAGCCTGGTGGTATAGCAGCCTACCTTTCTGTCCACTTATGCAGTCCATGCTTTGCCAGCTCATTGATAAGGTTGTTATGGGAGACGATGCCAAAAGTATTGTTGATGTGGAGATGAACACCACCTGCTGCCCTCCCTTCACCCAGCCACCAGTCATCTCATCGTAGCAGGCTATCAGCTTGGTTTTGGTGACCTCGTTTAGAACTTAACAGCTTTGGTGTATCTGGCATGCAAATACACTTTTTTCAGATGAGCAAAGCACAAGCAGGTGCCACTAGGTACCAGTAGTAGGTGAGCAGAGCTGCCATATTCCTGTGAAATTCCTAAAATCTTTCAGTGTTTATATACCACAGAGGATCAAATAACTGGTATAAACTGCATTAGTAATGTAAAATGCAGAAAAACAAATTACCCTCCAGTCTGGTTTTCTGGTTTTTATTCTTCCACACTTCTCTACACAAGCATATTACTGTATAATCTTTCCGATTTTTAAAGATTTATTGTCAGGTTGGCTGTTGTGTAGGCTGCTGACTCTTTACAGATGAGTGGGCTTGCTGCAGAAGTTCAGTGAAGCCATGCTCTCTGCTTAATGTGGTGGCACAGGACAGGGCACCAGTGTCAGTGCCTGTTTGCAGCAGCTGTTCCAGGCCTTCTAGAACTCTTGTTGGTCTAAATACTGTGTATTTGTGTTTTCCTCCCTTAAATGTTGATTTAACAGCCTCTCCGATATCCCTGCCTCAGGCTATTCTTTTGTGAACAACATACTGTGAGAAGCATTTTTACTTTCTGTTGGCTAGTAGCGTGAAAGTGTAAGTGATGGGATGGATACCGGATAACTTAGTTCTAGCAGGCTATTTGGTAGGTAGTATCTTCCCTGGGAACTTGATTGATGATCTTTTGTATCTCTTCCAGACTTGCTGCTCCCTGTCTCTAGAGAAATCTCCTTTACTAGGGTTTGTCGTGAAGTTCTTGGAAAGACAGTTGTGGTCCTTGTGTTTGAAATTTTTGTCCTGATTTGTATCAAGGGCCTCTTCATCCTCGTCACCCTTCTTCTATATAACAGGCAGACAGGCATGAGAAGCCTGGTCTTCTCGTCCTGGAAGATGCACTCTCATGGAAGCTTTTTGGAGAACTGAGCTCACAGTGGGCAGGACTAGAATAATCATTTGTAAGGCTTCCCCATCTACAATGAGTAGCTGGTTTTAGTTTTCTTTTCAGCTGGCAGCAACTGACTCCTTGGTGGTCTGCAGAGGTAAGGCTAGAAGCCTCTAAAAGCCTATATATTCAGTAAAATTCCTATATACTCAGTAAAATTGTTATTTATTTTTTGGTATTTTTTTCACGTTTTGGTAGGAGAGTCAGTATCTGAGTAAAGTGTATTTGATTCCATCTGCAAAAATAATTCATGTGGGCAGATGTAATTAATAAGAAATTCAGATGAAGTGTGCTGTCACTAAGCAGAGAAAAACAGAGGCATTAGTCAAGGTATAGGGAAATTGGCATTAGTAGTTTAACTCATGTAAATTAATCACACTAGCTGCATCATAGTTTTGGCACCATTATTTGTAGTTAACTGTTGTCGCTGATGGTTATGGTTACTGTTCTGTCTCTTGGTCATGAAATTAAGGTGCCACAGAGGAATGAACGAAGGAGCACTGGCCTGGTGGCATTCTCCCTGCTTGAGGCTGTGCAGCCTGAAAAATGGTTCTGCTGCACACAGGGCAACTCCAGTGCTGCTAAATGTGCCTGTGATTAGAAGATGAGGCATTCACTAGCAGTGAAAGTATCTGCATTCTGTGAAACTAAGGAAAAAATGCTATCACGTTAAACAAAGCTCTTGAGTTGAAAGAAATACGGTAGTCAGTTCAATATTGAAAGCAGTATGCTTGTATCCTTCTAATCAGACATTGTTGCAGCATTACAATTACTGTCTTTTAATGAACTGAAAATTATTTTCCCCTTATTGCACCAATACTAACAAGAGTGATCTCATTAATTCTGTGTTAATTTAGAATGCCAAATCGGGATGTAATGCTACAAAACTCTTGCGGGTAGTATTTTCCTTTTGAAAATGTATAGCAAACTCTGGTAAACTGGATGCTGCTTACAAAACTGTAAAGTTTTCTGAAGAAAAATAGCACGGCTGTTCTAAGTGGAACAGATGGAATCAGTTGTTCCACTCTTTCAGGTCAATGTACAATGGGTTACTCAAATGACTAGGTTAGGGTGTAGCTAATCACAGTTATTTCTTAGCATGAGTAAAGAACCTTTTCATATGGTTGTTTCAAAAGCTAACTCATGTAACTGAAATGTGCACGTGGATTCTGTAGCAACTGTTTTTATTATGTGTGTTTATTGGCATATGAGCTTCATCAGAAAATGCACATTTTAAACACACTTTACTCAGTGTCACTTGTCCATTGTCTGCTGTTTAATTTCTCCCAGCAGAGAGCTACGAGACCTGTTTTGCCTTCCAAATAACTGATTTCTCATCCATTGTAATAGGGTTTCAAAAACAAAATTTGCAAAAGGTTTGTGAGTGCAACAATATATCATCATGTGCCTTTAGGGAGAGAGGCACATTCTGAAAATGAAAAAAAGGAGACCAAACAAAGGCTTTCTCCCACTGTTGTGGCAGATGCACACCATTGCATGTCCGCTGTAGTGTGGGGTATCATAGCTTTTCATCCAAGCATCCGTCTGAGCCCTCTGGATGGCATTTCTCAGTCCATACTCACTTCCTTTGCCCCTTTGCTGGCATGGAAGAGAAGTCATCAGTGGCTTTGGGGGAAGCCCTCAGCATGAGGACCCAGGAGAGTGGCTGTTGGGACTGGCTGGATGATGGAGAGTTCAGGAGGCATCAGTCAAGAAGGGGATACTTTCCCAAGAGTGCACCTGATGGGAAATTTAATGATCTTCATCTCCCTGTTTTATGCACAAGTCTAAGGAGCTCGCTGGGTTGGGTCCCCATCAGCAGCATTCCTGTTTCAGCATGTTGTTGTGGTCTTGAGTAGTAAAGTGCTTTCTTTTATCATCATGAAAAGTGATGGATGTTTTACCATCTTTCAAGCCACTTCTGCAAAGAGCTCTTCCCAGATGGAGTTTGACCATATATAAGAACCTGTCTTTTAGTATTTCTTCGTTTGGAGCAGATGGGGTTTACTGCTTTGAAGGCAGACAGCAGTGATAGACTACATTGTTTTAAAAAACATATGCCTTACGATTTCTTCTTCCTGTAGTGTTTTGTTCTCCATTGCTTGCTTTTCCTCTATGGAAAATACCTGGGGTTCTTTGGATATTGCTGTTAAATGAAAGCAGCAATGTATGTGCTACTTAAAAATGAAATCATTGTTCTCCAGAGCTGCAGTGAGGGAGATAACAAATGTTACTATTCCTTTTGTGGACCCTCTCATAGCAATATCTGAGTGCTCTGCCCTTCATTGCAAAGTAAGGGAGAATTACTACACTGCTTCCAGTGGTTGAAAATGAGGCACATAGGGATTAAATGATATGAGCAAGGGCAGGTGCATGTATCTGAAGCCATAAAGGCTACACCGATCCTTATCTTAATAACAAAACCATCACTCCCTATCATTTTTTAAAATAAAACTTTGCTGGTTTAGGGAAAATACATCTTGTAGTAGAGAAAGGAGATGCTTTACTCCTTATTAATCTGTTCTCCTAAGTTCTGGGCGCTGGTAGTGAGGAGGAGTCTGCCAAAATGTAAGTTGTCTTCACCTCTTGGCATGTCGCATGTGTGTCATATATATGTCACATATATGATCTTCCTTCATGCCATGGGAGTGATGGCTTCTTGAGGTTTCTTCTGCACCCATTTCCTATGATTTCTATTATTTCAGTGTATTGCATCTCATCCAGATCTATCAGAACCTGTAGTCAGTCTCCTTTCTTAGGCAAGTGATTCTGATATATGCTCTTTTTTCTTTAGGAGTGATTTTTGTCCTGAAGTGAATGCCAAAAGCATATTTAACTCCACCCTTTTGAAGTGATAAACTAAGCTAAACTAAGAAAAAGAACATTCTGACCAAGTCTAGTGTGCAAGTTGGCCACTATGTGATATAACTAATTCAACCAAACTGTTCTGCTTTGTAGGAAGGTGCTGTTGAGGGAGAAATCTGGAATTTTTAATGGTGTTTCATTACAGCTGTTAATGATATATACTAAATCAGTTATTTCTATGTTTAAAACATGACTTCTTGAGAAGAGTGGTTTGCCCACTTGGCTGGAGCCTGCTATGTGCTCTCTGATTATCCATAAAGCTTAAAACTATTATTTTGAAATCACTGGGTTTAAATCTAGAATTGTGCATTCCCAGGTGAACTGCATCAAGCTGAGAGGGAGTCCCAAGTATGCAGGGAGAGGTCTAGGGAGAGAGAATCCAGGTTTCCAAATGGTGCTCGTTTCTCATCAGCTGTAGAATATTATGTTTACTGCAGAGAAACCAAACCCCAGAAAACTGAGAACCCATAAATCAGAAGCAGTCTGATACAGAGGGATGTTAAAGGAACAGAAATGACTGCAAAACATAACAGACATACAGAGATTTTAAGGAGAGCCGTTTGTCTTCCTGTGTTCAAGATTCAAGCTAAATTAAAGCAAGATTTTCTTCAGTGGGTAGAGATTAAAGAAATAAATTGCCATACCAAAGGTATATAAGACTGGATAGCCTCTAATGCCAAACAAATAACAATGCATATCCAGTTATGGAATACTTACTCAGTTATAACTGAATGCATATTGAAATTCAGTTGGATAAAATCTACATTTTTATCGTTTCCTTCTTATCTCAATTCCTCCTTTTTCAGCTTCTGATATTTCTATAATGGCCAAGAAGGAATTTTTCTGAAATTTTGTAAGATTAATATCAGGTGGTGTCTGAATACTGCTTTGAAATCTCAAAATATCTTCAGAATTAATACACTAGGATAGAAAGCATGTATTCTCTTTAATTTTAATGGAATACTTATATATGCATCTAGTACAACAAACGTTTAAGTTTAGTATTTCTCTGCTCAAGGTATTGTTTGAAAAAAAGTCAGTGTAGGGATGATCTCTAATTTGGTGTTCACCAGTTGAGCTTTAATATTTGTTTAATGCCAACATTTAATAAATAAACCACAGAACCCTTCAGTTTACACCATCATCTGCAGTGGGGGAGGGGGGAGGAAACAGCTTTCAATGTTTAAAGATGTGGAGATAGTTGAGTCATTTCCTCTGAATATGTGTTGAAACATATTCACATACAAGACTTATCTTACTTTCGGTCTGAGTAGCTGCAGTTCACAGCAGTAGTCAAATGATATTTGCACAGAGCTGTTGCTACCAGCTGGAGGTGAGCAGTATTACTGAGCAGTTGCCAGCTCGAAAGGCTAATTCAGATTTGCAGGTATCTTTGTGAAGCAAAAGATACTGAATTCACTCCTGTAATACCATTTTAAATAGGTGAAAGCTGGTGGAACTTCTCAGTTTGGACCTGGTAAGGTAGGAATTTAGTTTTTTTTATAAGGTCTAACATGCTCTGATACAGTATTATGTGCATCCTGCTTTAAAATGTAGGTAATGTAAAACTCTTGGTTTGAAAATAATTAAATGTTTGCTTTTGATGGAAACTGCATGCCCTAAGTGCATAATACAGAATGAGGAAAAGTGTTTCTTCAGTTTAGAGTATACAAAATCACACGGAGAGAAGCATCACTCACTCACAGGTAGACCGATGTCTGCAGTAGTTTAGAATACAGGAGATTTTCTAAAATCTCACTTTTGTCATTCTTCTGCTGAATTCTCCATGTTAACAGAAGAATCTGTCTATTTAATTACTTACAGGTTTGGTAGTTTGAAGACCATTATTCCTTTTAAATTGCTCTCGGATACATGTTTTATGCTGAGTAGTTTGTGGATTTTTGTGGATTTTGTAGCTGTAACACACTGTCATTCCTTAATGGCAATTGGACATATCTAAATATCTACGCAGCACATGGTCAAGTAAATCTAGCTTTGACTGGAAAATTTGAATCTTATTTTTTAGATGTTTTTGCCATTTGTATTTAGCAGACTAGTGTTATCCTCGTAACACTGGTCTTTTGAACTATTGAGTACAACAAGCACTGAGGAAGTTTCTCTTACAACCAGTTTAGTGTTGTTTTACTGGTAGCAACAGTATTGCTGTATTTGCTTTAAAATTAATTAAAAAACAATACAAATGCCATGTTCTGATAGTTGTATTTCCCAAAATTTAAAGTACAGTTTTCTCATATAATTTAAATACAAAACCACTTACTTCTGAATAACCTAGGTTATGTGAAGTGTGTGTATATTTATTTGTATAATTGATTATGATTAATAATATGGAAAATTAGGAGTATTTTAGTATGGTTTTCTGTTGTGAAAGTGTGGACAGTGTATTTTTAAATACAATGACTGAAGATGATTGTTTTTTGAGAGAATGATGCAGATGGCATATATGTTGGCTTCAGGTATTTATCACATTTTGAAATGGAGACAGCCAATTGTTCACAGATCATCTTTGATATAGATGTGACACCTGTCTCTAGTTCTCAATTGAGTTATCCTTCATGTGCCATGTCTGACATAACTTGCAGTGTAATTCTGCACTCTTCAGGCAAGTGAGAGGATTTTTGTGCGTGGTATTGCAAGTTTCTCTAGAGATGATAAAAATGCTAGCTGTCAGAAATTAGTATAGTGCTGCATCTGCCTGAGACTTAGTCTTTGGAAAAAATAGAAAAAGGAAATGTAGACATGATTTTAATGCTTCACAGTTTGATAGTTTTAGGAATTTAAGGTTTATTTTGGACAAAACAAAGTACGTGATTTTTGTATTTCCATTCCCTTACAGACTGCTCTTACTTCGCCATTTACTTTGTGTGTGCATCACGTGTTCAGGAGTGCAAATGCGTGTGTACTTGCAAAAATGTACTCAGCCCACGTAACTTCCAATAATCTTCTTAAAACCAAAATGGCACAGGAGTGCTCATTCTTTCTGCTTTTCATGGGAACCGAATAATTCTGCCCAGATGAAAGTCTGACCTGATTTGTTTCATGATGATTTTCATTTACTCTGCTTAAAGAATTAAATTTTTTTCATTTTTGAAAAAGATTATAGTCTTGGGATTTTTGAGAGTGCAGGTAAATGCACTCTGAAGTGCATGCAGGAAGCAACTACATGTTTATATAGTCATACACAATAAGTCTTCTTGTACCTTTGAAAATAATGGATTTCTTTATAGAGAGAGATTGGCATGTGCAGGAGAAGGGTTTAAGTAAGTTACAACATTACAAGTGAGCATTGCAGCATAAATGCAAGGCATATATATAGGCTTGTTTTGAATTGTTCAGGTTTTATGGCTATCTTGGACAAACTCTGCTCCTAAGGGGTGGAGAAGATGGTAGTTCTGAATGTCAGCTGCAGTGCAACCAGAAGTGGAAGGCAAACCAATGCTTTGAGGAAAGGTAGCTGAGGTCAGCATATAGTTTATTTATTATGATATTGCAAAGCAATAGAGAATCCCAGAATGGCTGAAGTTTGCAGGGACCTCTGGAGATAGCCCAGTTGAACCTCTTGCTCAGAGGAAGGTCATCGTCAAGGAGGTTGCCCAGGACCATGTCAGAGCAGGTTTTGAGCAGGGACACTCACTGGGCAACCTGCTCCAGTGTTTGACCACCCTCATACAGGAAAAATAGTTTTTCTCATGTTTAAAGTGAAATATCCTATTAGCCATTTCTGTCACAGGGCACCACCAAGAGCCTGGCCGGTATTATACGCAGGGGTAGGATCCCCCTCTTGGAGAGGAAACTCCTCTTCTCCAAGTGGAGCAGTCCCAGCTCTCTCAGCCTCTCCTCATACAACAGATGCTCCTATCCCTTTGTCATCTCTGTGACATGTTGTTGGATTTGCTGCAGTGTTTCTGCATCTCTCTCATACCAGGCAGCCTCAGCACTCCAGATGTGGTCTCACCAGTGCTGAGTAGAAGGGGAAGAAGTGCTGAGTGCCCTCCTAAAACTGAAAATGAGCTGTTGAAAGAGGCAGAGGGGTCATGAAAAACTCCCTTTATTTAACTTTTTCTAGAGTTTAATTTTACACTCGAAGTAGATTTTAAAGTGTTACTCTCTGATCAATTTGTCAAGGCCCTTTACACATTTAGTTTATTTTTAAAATTACCTTTCAGTTAGAGGTGATAATTTTGTAAACAGTTGTGGGAAATTCTGAGGCCAATAATCAGCTTCACATTCCCATGGGATAAGATAGCCCGTTGGTAGTTTTTTTCACAAGTAAGATGAATAATCTGATGATAAAATTTGCTCTAGAAATATTTTGCATACTATTTGTTATTTAGTAATTGATGAAAAGTAGTATCATCCTTTCTGATATCTCCAGAACTAAGAGTAGACCTTTCCCCCTTGTGACTCTAGGTTTTCCTTATGAGCAATTTTTGCTCGGTTTCCCTCTAAAATAAAAATGGTTGAAGGGGGCAGGGTAGGGAATGAGATTAGGGAGAAGGATGCTGTAATAAATTTTAGCAGATTTGACCAAATTGCCTTGAGTTTCAAAATAATTCCCATTTCATTTAACAATCCTCCTTGAAAGGATTAATGCAGGTGGAGAAACCATTGAGATGCACGTACAGCTAGGGCAAATGAAGTGTATCAGTAATGATGCAAAGAAAGCATCTCCTCTGGGAGCCCACTTACATTTGAGACAGCTCAATTATCTGGGAATATCCATGGGATTTCTAGCAAGCTGTCTACTTGTGGAAGAAAATAAATTCTTCTCCTTACTTTACTGTGTTTGGGCATGTTCCAGTCCACTTGGATTGAAGAACTTCGTAGCCAGGAGTGGTGAATGAGGAAAACCTGGAGCTACCACATCCAACTGATACTTTAGGAGCAGGAGTAACTTCTGGGGTAAGCTGGTTTCTTCTCCAGCTGCAGCTTGAGCCAGAGCACTTCATTTCTTCATGTCCCTGACCTCACTTGTCCTTAAAAATCGGTAGTTAAGTCAGTGCATTTGCTTATTTGTTTATTTTCTATCTTACCTTGTGAAATTGGCTTCGCATCTCCCATCGTGGGATTCACTGTGAGGCAAAGTGACAGCAACACCAGACGATAATTTCCTCTCTGTCCGATGGGATGTCCGTGTGCCTGTGGTGGGATGGCGGGTCGTCTGCCTGCAGCTCGGCCCTGCGATGAAATTTTTTGAGAGTGTGCATGATGATTTTTGTGATAGTGGCACTATTTGCATTAAGCAAGGGACCGAAATTTTTTTCGTAGTATAAATTAATGAGAGAAGGTGAGCAGTTGCCTACTGAAAGATGACAATCAGCCATTTTTGTTATCCCTATTCTAGGAAGAGTTTCTTAAACTGAGAGTTGATAAATATGGTAATGGTTCATATGTGCTTCATTATTACTGGTGTCATTTAGGAATAGTTTCCAACACTTGCAAAATTTTGGGTCTCCTTGGACATCGTTGTAAGAATAGACTGTATTTACAAATTATTAATGAATCCGAGCTGTATCCCTCTATGAGTTGAGAAGGGAAGCATCTTTCTGAAGAGTCAGTTCTTGAAATATGAGCTGCCCCCATAAAAAACGCAAGGGCTAAACCAGCTAATAACTCAGTTTTCCTCAGCTGTCTCTGGGTGACAACGCTGTGGTAACAGACTGTGCTGGCTAACTGGACAATGTTGTAAGATCTTCAGTAACTGATAAAGGAGAACAGCGACACTGCCTCATACACCCACTAAGGAACGGTTTGCTCTAAGACTGTGAGCTGTACGCACTTTTCAATAAATGCAGTTCTCTTAGATTATGCTTTACTGAAAAACTGTTGGAGGACTAGAAGAGAACGTGCATCAACCTGAAAAAGAGGCAGCTTGTCAAGCAGCCTGAGAGGGAGCAGTTACTGGTGGTGTTCGATACAGACTCCAGAAAAACAGCAGCCACTGGAGCATGGGAGGGTTGATACGCAGCCTTGGGTTAACGGGCCTCCAGGAGTTATCAAAGGTTAGGCATCGGTTCCCTGCCAGAACTTTGGGCTTTGTAATATACAGCTTAATAAACATTTTACATCTTTTCTAGAAAAAGAACCTGTCACTGGAAATGACCAGAAGAAAAGAAGTAGTAAAACTTTTGAGGGAAAATGCTCTACATTTGCTACTGTCTCACCTGAACAGCTTCATCATTGCTTCACCATTCAGCAGACAGGCATTCTGTTGGAAAGCTGCCTCCATTTTGTTTCCTTTTCTCTGGCTCTTGATTAGTTATTTATGACAGTAGGGGTTTATTCTGGAGCTGGGGGTTATCTTGTCACTCTGTGATATTTGCCAGAGACGTACTGAGTAATGCCCACAGAAAGCACTTCCCCATTTCATCTGGCATTTGGTAATACCAGCCCCTAAGCAGATGTGTGCACTGCTGGAGACCTGTGCCCTGTAGTGGATACCACAGCTCATAAAGGGTTCATTTCTACTTAGAAAATCACTATGGCTCTGGTAGGTGGGGTTTTTCTGTTCTGTTTGCAAAGATAGTTCTCCTCCTCTGATATGTGATAAATCATTTCGGGATTCAGATGGGTTCTTGAGGAGATTGGTATAGTCCAGTCCCCATTTTCAAAGGATTTCAGGACCTTTCTGAGAAATTCTGAGCAGATTACTTTCTCACTTTTTTCATCTTACAGCAGTCAGTGGTGGAGCTGAAATGTGAACAGTTTGCCAGGTCTCTGAAAGATAGGCGTGATTTTCTGTGGTGGGTATAGACCAGGCAACAGTGAGTTTTGCCGTTAGAGGACTGGGCCTCCTCCTGTTCTGCAACCCAAAGGCACCACTGGTACTTTTCCTTGCAAACTCTATTCCACCTCACAGCTGATTTCTTTCCTGTGAACTGTGTGTATATATCAGGATTGGGTTAAGGAATAGTAGACCTACAGTAGTACTCCTGAGCTGCTTACAACTTCTTCTCAACTCATCACCTTTGCATCCACTCCGGGTGGTTTCTGCAATCCCCAACTACTTCTCGAGGCCACAGAATGACAATACTGACTGGCTGCCATCCCTAGGGCCTCCATGAAGTTCTTCAAAGGCCTGAGCAGCAAATCCATGCCTGCAATTGTGAAAATGTTCACTTCAGTGAAGAGCTGCAGTCTTGTGTCATGGGACCATAGTCTCACGTTTCAGCATCAGTCATCATTCTTAGTTTGGAGTTCTGCATTGTTGGTCATCAGTAACGCAAAAATCGGTTACGACATGCTTGGCCATTGCAGCTTCTGCCCTGGAAAGCACCCTTTTTTTTTTTTGTGTACTTAAGCATTTTTTGTGTCAGTCAAGACAAGTGGAGAGTAGCTAGAAGTATCACACAACAGTTCTAGGCTTTGCCATAGACAGGAAGAAAACCCAATAACTTCAGTAACAGCTAGTTTCCACGCAGCAAGGAAAGATACTTCTGGAAAGGTATTTCTAGTACTTTTCAATAGTACTGGTTTAACTGGAGAAGGTTTTTACTGGGAACATGTCAAAACCAGTTCTTCCTGGTTTATATCTTGCTTCTGAAAAGCAAGTTATTTCTGGATGTCAGAAAAGAAAGTTTTTCCTTACGCTTTAATAGAGGTAACACCAGGTAACTATACGCAATCAGGAATAGATTATTTTTCTCTTAACATAGCTTTCAGGCTTACATAAATAAGCATCTGAATTGTATAGGCTGTAAAGGCAAGGCAATTTAGATAATGTATTTAGAAAATGTTTTCTCCAATACACATGAAGCTTCCATTTATACTGGATGTTGCGACCACATTGCAGGTAAATGTTTTTTTGTTGTTGTTCATTCTCTGCAATAGTAGTGCACAACGTCAATTTTTGCACAAATAAAACATAAAAAGAGCTCAGTGCTGTGGAGGGTTGGTAGTCCCCTGTGTTAAGTTGTATTCAGATATGTGTGCATTTTTATACATGTTTGCAGGGTTAGGGCTACTTTTGTTGAATGCTTTGTGTAGTTTGCTGCTGAACAGCCAAAAGTGTGACTTAGAAATGTGGGTATCTTTTGTAGAAAATAGTTTTGTTTTATTTTAAATAAAGTAGAATGTTTCCTTATTCTGTGTTGCAAAGGAGTTTCTGAAGAGAAAGCAATAGTAACACCCTAGCCATTGTGCTGATCTACAGTTTTAATTAGATATTGTCAAATCAGAAGTGCGCTGGTTTATCTAGCATAGCTACTTAATTTATTCCTGATGTCCTCTGCAATGTTATTCAGAAGTGAATTATACACAACCCATCCCTCCCTTCATCTTCAACCAGCGTCTCCTGAAAAGGCACTTGCAGTGGTTAGGGAGGCTTTTGTCTAATTGCGCAGGACTGTACACCCGCTGGTGAGGATGCAGGGGTTTCTCTACATCAGCCTCCACCACGAAAGCTGTTGGAGAAGACCTTACTCTAGATGTGCTATTTCCTGGTTTAATGAAGAGGCATTGTCAGTGCAAAAGGTGCTAAAAGAAATGATTCCAGAGCAAACCGATTAGTTGTAACAAATTACTTTGATCAGAGAGTAAAATGTAAGTGTCAGAAAAACATGTTTAGCTAAAAGCAGTAGCTATACTGGAGTGGTAGGAATAATCACGTAATTTTAAAGAGAATGGACTGATACTGATATTTCTGTACTTACGATCTTGATCAAACTCTACTTACAAATTCATAACTCAATAGTTGAAATACCAAATATAGTAGTTTTAAACTTACGTCTTCTTCAAAGGAATTGCTCATCAATGGTGGATTAAAAAGTGTTGAATTAATCAAAGCAGTACCAGACAAGGGGAAACAAAAGGGTAAAATATATTTGGACTTTCAAAAAAACTGTTACACAACCTGTTACAAAGAGGTTGGGACAATATACTTTTAAGGATGAAAAGAGTACTAGGTGTTGGAAAATGCAGCAAAGAATTATCTGCCCTTACTTACATATGAAAACAAAGACTTTCTTCAGCCCTTGAAAAGCTTACAGTCTAAATCCCTGCGCTTACAATTGGTTGTATGTAGGTGAACTATTGTGTCTGTAAGAAACACTGTTAAACCCAGAAGGATTTGTCATGATTACAGCAGTTGCTCCTCACAGAAGAGAACAGACGAGAGCTTTTAATTTGTGATATAAGAAGGGAGGATAATAACATGGGGGGAGGGTGAGGAGGCCAGGATGGAGTGTAGCAAAACTGGGAAGGAAGCTATAGTTGCTTAATTCAAGAATAAATTTATAATCTTTGTGGAAAAGGGATTTTTTTTTTATTTTCTTTTTGCTTTACTGTCTTAGTCTCTAAGGGGTGCTGTAGAAGTAAAATTTTATAGTAGAGTTGAATGAATAAGTGGCAGCAAACTGAGTTTTTCATCCCCAAAACAGGGTATGGAGACAGATGGAAGGAGGAACAACTTCGTGGAATCTCTTCTGATTGCTTTGTCAATACCAGTATTTGTTTGGTTTCCTTTGCTGCCAGGCAGGGCTAGTGCTTCAACTGAAAAAAGTGATTTGAACTGTACTTCTGAATACCAAAACTTTCAAAATGTTAACATGCTTACATCTTTTATTACTATTTCTGCATCTATTCATTACATTTTCAGAAGGAAATGTAGCAAGCTGTTGGCAGTAATCAGTTTGATACCAAAAATGAGCATTTGCTTTTGGTAGCTTTCAAATGAACTCAAAGAGCAACAATTTGTGCAGATGTCACCAAAAATATTCCAATTATTCTGCAGATGTAAATGGTCGGTATTGCTATTTGATTCTTAAAGGTTTTCTTTAATAAGCAGATGAAATAGCTCTTTCAGCCATAGTGAAAAAGCTCAGGAAAGATGCTGAATCTTTTATGCACTCGTGACTCTCATTTAGCCACCGTGTATTTCCTGACAATATAAACTAGACGGTCATATTCAGAGCATACCAACATATATAAAAAAGTGTGTGTGTATGTATGTGATTAATGCTAACTTTAAAAATTTCTTTATTCTGCAGAAATAATCTTGAACTCATAGTTCTTCATAAATGAGACATTTCAGACTAGCATGTATGCACTGTTCCCATTATGTGATAAAAAGCACATACACAAAATCTGACTTATACAGTTCATCAGTACATTTTATCCTATTCAAAATCTTCACAACAATGGCTGAGGCTTCTAACATTCATTATAAATACTCAGATGTTGTCTACGGGAAATATCTATTGACTGACAAGCTTTAACAAAGTAGCCAGTCCCATCCAAAGCACATACGTGGTTAATCAGAAAGGACATTATTAGTGCATATAAAATGCTACTAACAATTTCTGCAAATTTCCAATAATATCTAGAATCCCAGAATGTTCTTTTACATTGCTATTGAAATGGATTCATATTATACATCTGCCTTTTTATTTAGGGAATAAGGAAAATTGAATGAATAAGATGAAGTGAGCTGTATAACTGGTTTTACTCAGAAGTCCCTCAGTTCTTCCTGACTTGCCATCAACAAGAACACTAGCATACAAAGTATTGTTTAGAACATGATCATCATAACCCTTAAGTTAGATAAGTAAATACTTTCAGTGAAATTAAAAATTGCTTGTCACTTGACTATACTGCTGTAACTTTGAAGCACAGTCTGTTCCAATTAGTTGCACCAACAAGGAGTTGACAGCCACTTGGATATTCAGAATTTCCAAGTTTCTTGCAAGCAGGTGTTTCCAAAGCATGAAGCTTTGACAAATGAAAATGATCTGAAGAAATCAGTTTGAGCCAGGCAGTTACTGGAGTGGAAAATTCAGCTTATGCACAAAACACAGTTACATTACTTCAAACTTTCTGGTATTTTTTTTCTGTTTGAAAGCTGGTAGTATTTCATACCATGCTGTGAACCCTTGACTGTTGATGTTCTGCTGCTTCCTCCCTGTAGGACACTTTGATTTAATTTCATCTATTGTATGCAACCATGAAAAGAATGCTGGCTTATTTCATCGTCTCATTTCCTGACAACGACTCCAGCATGTGGACAGTCTGTGCAGCCACATCTCCAGCTTCCCTTGTCACTTCTTTTATACAACTCTTGTTACATTTTACTTGTCCTTATCTACTGAAGGAAGTGTTGATGCTGATACCTTGGTGTTATACTGGAAAAAAGAAATGCTTTTTGCTTACCTTATCAGTGTGTTCTGGCAGAATATCGAAATGGAACAGCATATCAACAGAGCTGTAACCTGTTGCTGAAATGACTCAGATAAGAGTATGACTTCAATCTAGTTCATATGCATTTCCAAAATATACTTTTAAGCATAGGAAAATGTTAGGGGTTTTATTTTTTAGCTGTATTGCTAAAGATGATTTTTTTTTCCTTTGTGGAAGGGGGAGTGTGTAACAGGTATAGATTACTTTTTTTTAAACTGCTGAATATTTTCCGTTTTGGCATTGAACAGACTTCATCAAATTTTTTGATCTGTCCCTCTGAAGTGGTAATTGTTTTCTGCATCAAAGAGTTCCTTAAATCACTTATATCCACTGAATTGCTGGCACAAAATCATGCTAGTGTATGGTATATAAATTGTAGGAGAGCAGCAAAGCCATTGATTTCTTGGGTTGGTTTAGCTGATTAATTGTTAGAAATTTTAAGAGCTTTGAATGAGTATGTCAGTATTTGTGGTGATGTAAAAGGGTGATGGATAGTTTTCAGTGGCAAAAATGGTAGTAATCTTCAGGGTCTCGGTCTGGGAGAAGTTAATGAGTTAACCTGAAACTTTGTGATGTGGTTTTTAAGAAGATAGCACAAATGATGTTGCTGATTCTCATCTTTCAGCCATAAATTGCTAGTCTGACTTCAACAGATTTACCCCTGACTGCAGTAATGCCTAGTGACCAGAATCAGATTCACTGTCTTTATGTTTTATAGTACCTTTTTAACAAGCTGTGAAAAATGATATGATGTGGGAATGGTGGTGATTTTAGCCATCCTGTCAGTTTCAAAGTGGTGTCATTTTTCTTGCAAGCTGAGGTGGAACTGGGTTCTGACCAGTGAACACTTCATATGGTGGAAGCATTGGATGTACAAAAACTGGGATAGCTTTTTCCTTTATTACGGCTGTGCAGCTACTCACATGTACCTACCCGTCAGCTAGCTTACTGTCCTTTTACATGCTCAACATTTGTTCAGCTGTAAAAAATTAGTTTGTTCATCTAGTCATTAAGCTGCTAAATCTGGAAAACACAGCCGTGTCTTTCAGGTTGTGAATAACAGAGGTGGAAGTACTTGCCTAACTTTTCACATCAGTGAATTGCAAAGGGTTTAGCAGTGAACAGTTTCATGACATAGCTGCAGCCAGAGATTCCAGCTGCTCTAGAAGTTTTTCTGAGAAAACTCAATTTTTTTCTTTATATGCCACAGAAATAGGAGTTTTAAGAAAAATCAAAACCTTTAATTACCATCTTGATAATAGTTTGGACTTTGTGTCACCTTGGGTAGCAGAAACTCCTCATGGATACTAGTCACAGGGATCAGAAGGCTCTTTTTTTTTTTTGGTGCTAAGATGCACAGACACTTTCCATTGGTTTTTGTGTGGCCCATAAAGTGACAGTGGCACAAGGCCTGGGCAAGGGCATGTTCCTCCTCAGCTCCCCTTGGTCTTGTATGTCTCCAGAATGGCAGTATGTCTCCAGTTTGTCTCAGTGAATGTCTAAACCCCCAGAGTTTCTGTAAAAGTGAGCAAACATATTGTTTCACATTGTTAGGCTAACAGCTTAGCTCCATAAGTGTGCTTAATACATACTCATGTAGTAATGCTGTCTTTGACTTTTGGTCTTAAAATACAGTACTGAGTGGTTTCCAGTTAGAAGTTATCCATTCTGCTGTTTGTTGGTAGTTGTTCTAATAGACCATCCCGTGTCCATCATGGGCTTGCCTTGTATACCCCTCTAATGTAAAAAGGTTCAGCTGACTTACAGTTAATAAATCACCCAGCTGAATAAACGTTGTTGGGCTAAATTGGAACCAAACTGAAAAATTATTTTATTTCTGCTTCCTAGCTTTGTTGGAAATAGTTTCTTTTCAGATTTCAGATGAATTTGTATAATATAGAGATAGCTCTTGGAAAAACAGATGCTTAAAGGACGAGTGCCACTCATAGAGGCCATCAAAAGCGTGGCCAGCATGAACTCTGTGTTCAGTTCAGCTTGATGAAACAATGCATTTTCTAAGCATGTTTGAGCATCACTTGACATGCCATGAGTCAGAAGTGAGTTGCAGCTGCAGATTGACTTAAGTGCAGGCTGTTGAAGAACTTCTCCCGGATGTCTTACTGAAAGTGAAAGCAGCTCCTGTTGTTGCTTTCACTGTTTGGTAAGAGAACAGCCCATGAGGGTTTGGTATCTATTAAAACAACAAAGTGCAACTGAGAATGGGTACGATCATCAAGACCTCTTTCCTGACCTTTGCACATGGCCTGTTTACAAGATGATCAGCGTTCTTTAAACTCTCTGTCGAAATTCACTGTATACAAGGCTTTGGTGTTAGTGCCAAATAATAAATTTCCATTAAAACAGATTAATTTCAATTTTATGGGAAATCGTAGAGTTCAAGAATTTAGTCATAGCTTAGCTAAATAGAATATTGTAAAGTAAAATGATGACAGACCACTATTAAAAATAAATTCAAAGTAATTAATTCAGGCATCCCCTTCCCACAGGCAATTTTGTATATGTGAAAATATGGTTAATTGCCTTTCTGGTCTTTGTCTGGAATCTCAACATTTTTGTTAATGATTTAATAAAAGTGATTTCGAGACCTTCTGTACATTTTAGACACTAAAAGTGAAGGCACACCCTTGCTTTGTCAGGCTTGGTGTCATCATCCTGCAGCAGTCGGGAAGGAACAGCCTTGTGGCTCACAAAAACTTCTAGTTGTGATGTTTTAGGTTTTTTTCTAACTACAGAGAACTTGTTTTCTTGATGTTATTAGTTGGAACCTAGAAGTTCAGAAAATTTGGTTTTGAAACTGTTTCATGGTTAGGGCAATTGTAAGCTTTCATAAATGCTCTCACGTTTCTTGTTTAGACATTTCTAACTTTAGTTCATTACTACAGACTGCACAAAAGTGGTTCTTTCTTTTTACTAGTTGCCATTTTAACTTTTGTACTTGGTTATTAAAAAAGTTGATTGAAAAATGATTTATTGATAGTTGCATTCATTAAGGCAACTTCCAGTTTTAATTGCATACTTCAAATGCTGCTGTTCTGATGCAGAAATAACAGTTTGATTTTCTAATACTTAGGGATAGTTAATATCTATTTGCTTTTTATTTCATTTGTGTAATTGTTTATGTCCTGTAGGTCTGTTAGATTGCTCACTTACTTGTTACTAGCCTTCTTGAACAGCTCTCTGAAAAACTAATTAATGTAAATGTTAAAAAGAAAGTGAAGTTCTGTTGCAAGAAAAAAGGAAGGAAAAGCATTGAAAAGGAGGTGAGAAAGGGAAAAGAAGGGAGCAATACGGCACCGTTTGAACCAAGGAATTTTAATGTAGAGCTTGTGTTGTACCTGTGAGGGGAAGGGAGACAGGGATGCCATGAGGAAGAATCGGGGAGAAGGTTATAAATGTGGGGAGACATCAAGTTTCTTTTGGGTCTGCAAGTTCCTGTAGAAGAGCAAGAAAGAGGAAGGGAAGTTTTGGTGTTTATTTTTTACTTCAGAACACAAGTTTCTTCTTCTGCAATACCCTGATGAATGCCGGGGACTGGGATGAGGCTGAGGATCAGGCTAGTATGCAATTGTTTCCTTATGCCTAGCTGGACTAGATACTAAGCATTGCAGGGATGGGGTGGAAATTCACTATTGTCAATCTTGTATCCTTCTGCAGTCAGTGCATTAAATAAGAATTAAAAAAGAGATGGTGAGTGAGGCGTTAGTCATTTAAAAGAAGGAGGTGGGTGCCTTCTGCAAGAGTCTTGCAAGGTCTTTTGGTAGTTTCAGGCATGCCTCAACAGTTACTTTAAAAGGACAAAATTAGAAGATAAATGTTAGAGAGATTTCAAGAAAAAACACTCCCCTGCAAACCAAGGCTCATCTAACCATTTTCTCTTGAAGTGCACTAGTTTTGAACGATTCATTGCTGTGGAAGTGATGAGCACGTCAGTATGCAGTTTGGCCAGCATTGTACATGTTGCAGCAAAGGTTAATATGCTACGGCTCAAAGTTGTCATTCTGGAATAACGAGAATAAACCGTATGTTAAAATGCCCTTATTTTGTGTTTTTCTTCGTGATTTAGATTTATTACTACCTTAAAAAGAAAAGGCGGGTAGTAGGAAGAGAAACAACAGAAGTTTCTTGTTGAAGTGGTATAGCACTTAGTACACATGTGGTCTCTGAGAGGTTTCTATCATGCTGCTTTTTTTTTCCTTGCAGAAGACCCATAATCGCATAATAAAATATTAATAGCACTGGTCTTAAAAGATTTAGCTCCTAGCATGAGAATACGTAACCATGGTGCTCAGTGTGTATGATATATGAAGCTCCTGTATGTACTGTGACTGTAGAATAAATACAGTTGTTCTAGTCTTAAAATTAAATGTGGTGTTCCAAGCATGCACTGTAATTAGATGCTACTTATAGAGAGATGTGTTAAAAACTATTTTGCAAAAGCTTATACATACTAAAAAATATAATTTCTCTCCTTTGTCATTTGGGACAGAAATGTGGTTACTATTCATGCAATCCAGAGACTTACTTGCATTCTGGTTTGGTTTGGTTTGGTTTGGTTTTTTAAATTTTTTATGATACAGTTTATACAAATAACTGCTCTAAGAATCTTACCTTTATCCCAGCATACAGGCAAACTAAGAAGGCCTCTACTACAAATGAAGAGCTACAGCTGTGCTTAATATCTTTATGACCCACCCCCCCACCCCCCCGCCGTTTCCTCCATAACTCTGTGGAAAAAACCACATATCTTGCAAAGTACTGCAGTAGCTGAAAAAATCCTAACTCATGGAGGTCTATTCGATGCCTAGATTATCGCTGTTGAATAAATACAGGGTTTGAGGGTACTGGTAATGACTAGTACAAATAGTACTGTAAGGTCCAGCTCTGTTTTTTCTTACTTATTCTGCTTTAGTGAGCCAGGAGTGTATGTGAATGTAATTAAAAATGGAGGTTGCCATAATAAATACAGATATCAAAGAATTATTTTTCAACCACCTTTTTTTAAATAATAAATTTAACCATTGAGATGTCAACCAGTTTTTTTGGTTTTTGTTCTTTTTTTTTAATTAAAAAAAGGATGCTCAGGAATTGTCATACTGATGAGAGGAGCAGGTTCCTTGGTGTTTGGGTATTAGCGTTGAGGTGGGGGAATGGGATACAGCCTTGTCTTAGTTCAACAGGATGGTGATACAGAAGAAAAATACACCTTACATGAAACTTTTAGTAACATTAGCTATTGCATTTTTATTTTTTTCTTCTCCAGAGAACAAATTTGGTTGGAACAAGTAATGCAGATTTTCCCTCTGGGGATCCCGGAATGTACCAGTTGGACGTTACTCTAAGGAGAGGACAGAATCTAGCAGCACGGGACCGTGGAGGTAAGTGTGCTGGTAAACACTGCCTTAATGTTTGGGAAGTTACATGTCCATTGGGTAAACCTCTATGAGGGTATTAAAGTTACAATTAAGGTTTGAATTCTAAGTGTGTCAGTTAAACTCTGCTTAAAACTATGTAGAGGTTCTTTGACTTAAAAGCACAGAGTAAAAGGAACTAAGGCTAGCTAGACCCACAGAAGAGGAGAAATAAAATTTAGCTAATACTGGTTTAATTCTTCTGCTAGCTAATTTTCCTTCCTTTTTTGAATGTTTCAAACTAAGAGAGGTGTGATCAATTTACTTTAACCATGCAAATTTGTGCTGTCTTGCTCGCAGAAGTGCTGTTTTGCTACTTATTTTGTTCCTTGATTGCTTAACTGATAAATACTGGAGCTGTGTTTAAAGACAAAAACAGTAAAACCCCTCCATTAGATGTGTCCAGGCTTTACCTGTTGGCCAATCTCCTGATCACATACTGGTATTTTATGGTCTGCTCTGAGACATGTTCTGCACATGTAGTTCAGACATAAAAAGGATTCCTAAAAGGTATTTTGACCCACAGGACCACAGCAGGCTGACTCAGTGACTCTGTAGATGCAACTGCAGCTCATATTTAAAATTAGATTAAGTCAGTAATCCACTTCCTGAACAGCAATGTGAGCATGATAAATCTGACTAACAGCCTATCTTGGATTTGCTGTAATAGATCCCTTTTGAGAGAGAAAAAGCCATAGTAAAAAATTAACTGCAAAAGTAGTATTGCACAGGATCTTTCCATGCTTACCTGATGAAATTACTGACTGATGTCAGATATCAAATATGGTACCAGAAACCTAGAAGGCTGTTTATGTTTGTAGGAAATTACTCCACTGATATTTATGTCCCTGAAACTGAATTTTTAGTATAGTCACTGCTGCAAGAATAAACTTTTATGTATATTCTTCCTCTAGGTATATTGATATTCTATCAAGCTTTGCCTGACAGTCATTAAAAATAGATAGTCAAATGTTTTTGTTCCATGAGCTAGAGAGACTCGCCCAGTTTCTGAATGTGTTGTAATTCAGTCATATCCATCATTCATTTTATTTATAAATGAACAGAAATGTGAATATAAATGTGATTATTTGTATGCAAGGAAAACATCTGTAATTATTTTTCCCATAATACAGGATTCTAGGTCTAGAGTAAACAAAGGGGTAGGAGATCCATCTCCTGAGGTGGAATCCCAGGGTCTGAAATGAATACTAGGTGCTGTATAAAATGTCAACTGCTTTAAAAGGTCAGTTGGGAAAGCTGCTGCTTGAACAGCAATGCTGCTCAAGCTACCTGGGAGGCAACACGACAAGAGTGGTGTTTCCTCAGTATTGCTTAGTCCTAGAGCCCAGACCCTAGGGTTGCAGTTCACGGTCATCGCCCACCATGTTTTGGAGCCTGTAATTCACTTTGGATGGTATTGCCTCTCAAAAGGCTGAGCAAGTGCTGGTCTTTCTTTTGAAAAGATACTGGGGAAGAAGGTAGTTGTTGGGCTCTAGTTTCACAGAGTAGTCTCGTAGCTAGAAATCTTACCAAAAAAGCAGAATGCCTGGGTTACTTTCTGCTCCCTTTCTGAATTTCTTCCTGTCCCTCAAAAATCTCAGCCCTCCCGTCTTGAGCAACCAAGGGAATGTTTTACCAAGCCACTGCAGCCTGTCAGGAAGGAGAATATGCATTGCATTTTAGAGAAGTGTAGAAGATCCTTCAGACCAGGTGGGGAGCCTCAGACGTACTCCCTCCTGCATTGGCCAGGTTTCAGATCTCAACAGGGTTTGTGCTTCTTCCAGGACGGAGCCTTAGTTTCTTAAGGGGAAAATACAGAAACAGCACTTTGTACTGGGGCCCCAAGCTAGGACCCATCCACTCATGAGTGCCTGTCCTCTGTGTTTCTGCTTGTTTTCCCTTTCTCTTGGAGCTACTCAGAGTGAGATTTTAGGAGCACCCGCAGAATTTGAATTGAGGGGACTTCACAGGCATTAGGCAGGCACTTAGTGGAGTTAGATGGCTGCTGAATGGGAAGTGCACAGAAAGGGGCTTGATTTGGGAATTCAATTTTGACTAAATCCTCTCTTGAGTGTAATAGTTGGTTTTTTTTTTTTATTGTTTAAAGTATCCCTGTGGTAGTCCCAGTTGTGTTTCACTAAGAAACTGGGCATGTAAAACTGAATTTTTACTGGAGTTTTATGTGGGTGCAGAAGGAGATTCAGTGAGTTCATTGAAGAAAAATCCACAAAGGGCATTGAAATGCACAGAAAACAGATCTAACCCTGAAGGCCTTTGCTCCAAATTCTTCATGCCTAGGAGGACATTGGAGGGAAATAATTCTTCGTTAGCATCTGCTTATAGCCCTGATGGAGGCGGTGCACTCAGTTCACAGCACCTTTGGTCTGAGCCAGCACTGGTGTTTCTGTTGCATTGCCTGCATGCTGCAGCAGTGCTTGTATCACAGGTTATGAATAAGCAAGGGACTACAGGACAGTCCATGGGAGACACTGGGTAAGAATATGTATCCAAATGCTAAATGGAGCTACTGAGACAGATGTGTTAGATATTAAAACCAGAGCTTGGAAGATTTATGCCAGAAGTGTCTCAGAGGAGTCTTACATTGTAAGTCTTTAACAGTGCATAACACCCCATTACTCCAAAATTTTTCCAGATCCTCTGCTTAAAGCCTGACAATTGAATTTTCTGCAAGTACTGTGAATTTCACTCTGAAAGAATACTTGAACTACATGGTAGAAAATAATTTCATTTTAGTTTTAGCTTTTTGTTCTTTAATTTTTGAACTGCAGTTTCACATATCTGTTCAGAAACCTGCTGCTGAACATATTGCAGTTTTGGAATTCAAAGTTGAATTCTCATGTTGTAAATGTTCTGCACACTTTGTCTTCCCCAAATTTATAAAAAGAGACACCACAACATTCCCAGAAGAAAAGGGGAAAGATTGAAGTTATATTTATGTGGCTAGCAATGCCAGCATTAATCACAGCTATTAGTTGATAAATAGCTCCATTGATAGTCACAACAAAAGGGAAACAGAACATTCTTCATGAGAGGACCAACATCTTGCTGTTGTCTTCTCAAATGATTGAAAATAATCCTTTATTACAACAGGCAATATTTATGCTCTGGTGTGTGCAATATGACAGAAGGAAATGTAACTATTCATTTTAACTCCTCATCATCACAAGAAAATCTGGCGTCAGTCTGATCTAGCTTTCCTTCCAAGTACGCAGAGCTATGGTACCATAACTTCATCTAAGCTATGTGATGAAGTTTACGTTTTTGCTTCTGGCAAAATCCTATAGTGACCATAAATGTGACTTGTAACATATGCTTTATTTAAACCCATCCTAAAGTAAACCATATACTTAGTTAAATTTAAAAATTTGTTTTCTGAGAATTTTTCCCGTAAGATTGGGAGAAACTGTGTAGTGTTGGACCTGGTAAGTTGGTAGTATTAACAAGTTAACCTTATTACCTACATCTTTATAGTTTCCTTTTCACTTTTGATTTCACATTTGCTTTTCGTCATATGTAGTGTTTGTGTAATATCATGTATATTTTTAAGAGTTTTTTCTGGAGTTAAAATGTTTAGGTTAAAAAGACCCCTTTGATTTGCTGCTGGTCTCTGACTTCTTGCATGTGGAGTTTATGGGGCTACTTCATATTGGTAACATGCCTTTATAGATGTTTTGCAATATCTTAAATATTGTTTTTAAACAAACAAACAAACAAAACCCCCTTGTGGTTGATCCATTTTTTATTTAAAAGAGTCTCATTTTGAGATGCAAACTGAAATATTATAGCACAATTGGTGTAAAGGGGAATTATATTTTAGTCATTGGTGTTCTACGATTCTCTTCAGTCAAAAGAAAGATATCAAAATATTCTTTTAAGTTATTTTAAATATGTTTTCATCACAGGGTTTTCTTACTTCACTGCAGGCTGGAATCCACTCCCTTTTGTGCTTTTTGAGAAAAGTACAATGCTGGTTTGCTGCTCCACTTTAGGAAAAGTTGGGAAATCAGTAGCACAGGTTAATCCCAAGGACTTTGTGTCATGTCAAAAAACAGGCTAGATACATAGTGAATTTGATCCCTTCTGGATTTAAAATTTATAATTTGGTGGTTTTTTTTACAAAATGCGTGAAGATTGACCAAATCTTGTAAAACAGCACAAGGAAAATACTTTTTTGAGCAGAAGTGAAACATTAATTGACTTTTTCATGGTGATCAGAAGTAGTGTATTTTCTGTGTGAAATCTTACAGAAAGAGTTCCTGAAAACAGATGTTTATCGTCGTCTAAGGACTTGACCTTGAAATGGATAGTATCACTCTGCAGGAGACAGTTCAGTAATGCTACCTAAAACTAGAGAATCTGTCTTTGTAGAAGTAGCTGAGGGGTGGATCCCTAAGTGTCTGACTCTGGTACTGAAACCTGCACCCAAAGATACCAAGAATTAAGGCAGAAACAGCATGCTATTCGTGCCTTCATGCAGTTCAAAGACTACATTTCAATTTGATGAATTTCCTATTTCCGATATGAAATATTTATATCAGTGAGAAACTAGCTGCTTAAACTGAGAATAATTGGGAAAGATGACTGTCAAAACCAGGAGAGTCTGAAGAACTGTAGTAGTGCTAGAACATACACGTAGACTTTGCATGTTGTCTGGTGAATAACTATACATCTACATTTTCAGGATCTAGAAGAAAATTAAGTGCCAATGGGATAACAAGTAAAGTGAGATGATAAAGTAACTGTTTAAGATAGTCCTAATTTTGTGCAACAACACAATATTGAAAGCAAACCTATGTATAAGGCAATACATTTAAAATTATCGAAGATTTTATTTAAGCCTAACTACAGAGCAGGTTGTTCATGTTTGAACTGCGGGTTTCACTGGTGTAGGATGCTGAAATTCAGTCCTTGATTAAAATACAGTGTAGCTTTCGAGACTGGGAAACTCTTCATCCTTACAATTCAGGTAGACCAGGATTATGGAATAAATTTTGCTTACTGTGAAATATTGCTTAGTCTGTGACACAGTTGGAAGCGATAGGAACATATCCCTGTTCTGTTTCCTGGAAAGATTTGATGAGAGGATTATTGGCATAAATCAATAGTGTAGTGCTCGCACCATCTTCTGAATGTGGCAAATAGTCACAAGGCAATAACCAAAGAGAATTGCTATTCATGCTATAACAGGTAGCCAGATGCCAAATTATTTTTAAAAGACCTTTTGGATCAGTATTTTCATGCCACTAATTATGAACATTCATCAAAGTAGCTCTTTAATTATATTTTTATTTTAACTTATTAATTAAGTATGGAATTTGAATGCTCTTTAATACAGAGGAAATCAGATATCATTAGTTATGGGGTGCAAATCAAAGGGTTTGTATTTAGTTTAAATCAGAATGGGCAAGAATGTTAGCTTATATGAAGGTGTTTCGGAAGGGTTATATTAAGTTTTATAAGAGTCAAAAATACACTTAATAATTTTTAAGAACTCCTGGGGATGTGACTGTCTGGAAGAACTAATTTTTAAATGCCCAGTTTCCTTATTACAGATATAGTGAGGATAAGATGCTGAAACAAGAAATGGCAGCTTGGTGTGCTTGTTACTCTGGAATTCATGTAAATATATGTAGTTAAGTGTGCCAGCATTCATAGTGTGTAAGAACACTTACAGGATGTTTTGTTTAAAGGTACACACTCATTAGGTAGGCAGTGCTTTTTGTCTGTATTTGGGTAATGATACCTTGTGGTGGGTTGACCCTGGTTGGATGCCAGGTGCCCACCAAAGCCGCTCTATCACTCCCCCTCCTCAGCTGGGGGGGAGAAAATATAACAAAAGGCTCGTGGGTCAAGATAAGGACAGTTTAATACAGTGATAGCAAAGGTCGCGTGTGCGAAAGCAAAGGAAAAAAAAAGGATATTATTCTCTACTTCCCATCAGCAGGCGATGTCTAGCCGCTTCTCGGGAAGCAGGGCTTCAGTACGCGTAGTGGTTGCTCCGGAAGACAAAATGCCCCCCACCCGTCTCCCTTCACTTAGCTTTTATATCTGAGCTGACGTCATATGGTATGGAATATCTGTTTGGTTAGTTTAGGTCAGCTGTCCTGATTGTGTCCCCTCCCAAGATCTTGCCCTGCCCCAGCCTGCCATTGAGGGGAGGGCAAAAATGTTGGGGAGACAGCCTTGATGCTGTGCCAGCACTGCTCAGCAGTAGCCAAAACACTGGTGTGCTATCAACACCTTTCTAGCTACTGATGCAGGGCACAGTGCTATGAGGGCTGCTGTGGGGAGAATTAACTCCACCTCAGCCAGACCCAATACATACCTAAGATTCGTGAATAGGCTACTGGAGTTTCGTCTCTTTTTTTCTGCAGATAGAGGTTAGCTTTGGCTGAAGAGAACTGTGACTCATTCTAATTGTCAACAGGTACAGATCAGCGCTGCCCAGGGTAAAATGTAGGCCGGGAAAATACTTTCCAGTTTCCTTTCTGCTCTGCCACTGTGCTGTTCTCTGCAGCAGTGCGGTGGTTTCTCTTCCCCTCGCAGCCTGCCCTTCTGCAGTTTGGCAGCTCTGAAGGTCACCGCTGATATTTTCTCCTCGCTGAAACGTTGCCAGATCTCACTCACGCAGGGTCCTGGCGACAGTGACTCCTACCTGACGGTGATGGGGAGCAGTGTCCTTCTGCAACGGAGAAAAGCGAGGAAAGAGCAGAGAGGAATAGTGAGAAACAGGGCTGTGGGCTCTACCAACGGGCTACCAGGAGCTTTGGCCATCTGAGCAAGCGCCTTTGCAGAAGGTGCCACAGTCCGCTGGAGGACGTGGCTTTGGTTCCTTCTGCTCTCAGCTTGACACGGTGCCTGCCCTCACTGCGCCTGCTCCTCTCCGTCCAGCCAACAGCTCACATTAGGTCTACAGGCAGCATTTTTCTTCTGGCGTGGCTTTCTGTTTCTGTCATAGCCAGCAATTCTTACACGCTCTGGGAAGTCCTCACTGGTTGGTGGTACCCTACCATCCCCTTGAAAACTTCAGAGGGAACAGCTTCTCCCCTTTGCATGGGAAGCTGAAAAAAACCCTCAGTCCCTCATTTGCACCCTGCCAATCTCTTGTTCTTCCTTGTATTTTGGTAAGAGCATCTGACCTGTCATGTTTGTCTTAACACACTGTGGCCCTTGGTTTTTCTCCTCGTTTCTCCATCCCAGGAAGAAGGAATTACCTAAGGAAACTGAATGGCAGCCTTCTAAGAGGGTGGCTAAATGCCCTTTCCTAAGGCTTTAAGGGGGAGTCTGTTCCCGTATGAAGATCGACTGTTTCAAGTGAATTGTGGGATTATTAAACAAATTGAGAACACGGCTTAGCAGCCGTTCCTTGTCATTTTACAATGAAAATTTCTACAAGGATTCCAAAATAAACTCAGTCCTGATACCTCTGGAGACAGCAACAGTTGCTGTGAATTTCCCCATGGCAAGGTCTGGCAGAAGCTGCCTGCGAGTGCTGGCTCTGTGCCACACTCAGCAGAAGTTGGCAAGTACAGGCATTTTTCGAACACTGCTGTCAGTTGGCTGATACACTTTATCAACTTCCTCACAACCCTACTATTTAGGCATCGAAATAAAAGATAGTTTTTTTAGAGCTGCAGAGTACTTTCAGCCGGAATCTACATCTGTGGGTAGCAGCCTATTTAATTTAGTGAAAAACATAATAAACCCCCCCCCAACAATAGTAATTCCCTAAACAGAGATTTATTTATGAGAATTATGGAGCATATGCAGAAACGTTTATTGTTATGACTGAATGGATATAGAAAAATATAATTATGAAATGCAAAAATAACTTTCTAGTTTTTTCAAACATTTTTTGATTAGTTGCTTTTAGGCACTCAAAATTGAAACTGTCAGTTTGCAGTACACTGGGAAAATTCATATGCAGCAAAGACGTCAAATGTATTGAGGTGGACTGTGGGCTAAATAGGTTTATTGTAGGTTCAGAAATCACAAGCTATATTAAACAGCAGACTTCCTAAGCATTTTATGTACACTCTAGATTTTATGATTGCTTGATTTATTTCTGATCCATTGAAGTTGATAGTAGAATCTCCATCAGTTTGGGTGGACCAGAATTTCCTCTTCTGTAACAGCCGTGTCTGTAAAATAGTATGTACAATATATTCGAATCCTATAAAAATGCAGCAGAAAGAAAACAATAAAATAATCCTTACCTTCTGGGAGAAATGCTGTCAATAGGTTTCTCGCGTTTTCTAGAAAAGGCCATTTGAGGGGTTGAGTTTTATGATTAAAAATAAACTAGAGAAACTCTCCAGTAAGCACTCATAAATAGCTGTTAGGAAGTGATCTTTAGGGCATTTTTTGTATTTTGTTACAGGTCAATTTAGAAGAATAGGAGAAAATTCTAATGAAACTTGAAGTACTCATACAAAGTGTAACATAAACTGTCAATAAGAAATGATGCACCTAGGTACAGTGGTACACCTTTAGGTGGTGAAACACTGATGAGACACTGGCACAGGTTGCCCGGAGAAGTTGTGGATGCCCCATCCCTGGAAACGTTCAAGGTCAGGCTGGACGGGGCTCTGAGCAAACTGGTCTAGTTGAAGATGTCCCTGCTCATGGCAGGGGGGTTGGATTAGGTGACCTGTAAAGGTCCCTTCCAACCCAAACTATTCTATGATTCTATGATACAGCTTCAAGTATAATATAATTTGAAATTTAGAGGAGTCCAGCTGTCCAAATATGTTTTCTCCAGAGTATGAAGTCAGGGATTTTTCTTCCGCTGTTTTAAGGCATCATTGTTCTTGTGTGCCCATTCAGCCAATCTCATGATGCAGTATGAGAAAGAGTAAAATTGATATTCAAATTTGTAAAACTTTTCTGACAGTGTACCATTAGGTGATGCTCCTGTGATCACGTTGTTACCACTCTTGTTAATTACAAGTAGAGAATGCTTTTAGATTAGCACATCAATACAGAGAAATTATTCAGAGCAGTTTTCAGAGCAGAGTCATTGTGGTCTTGGCTGATTACGTAGCAAATACTGTCGTAATTAAAGGCAAAAATGGGAATTTTCAGAATTATGTGCTGCAGAAGCATGAATGAGACAAAAATCTTTGTCTCCTGTAACCTAACTGTATTTTCCTTCTGTACCTTCTCCTATCTATGCTCGTGTTTTAATGTTTTAATACTGTCTAAAACAGTATTTTGAACTATAGTATGTGTAATTTCACTGGAGATCCAGTGAGCCATACAAAGTAAAGATCTTGTATTATCTCAGTCTGTCACCTAGTTACACTTTTTATTACCTATACTTTTATGAATAGCATTTCTAATAGCAAAATGTTCCTTCCCTTTTCTTTATGTTCAGGAATTAATTTTTAAAATAAAAGAATGCCACCCATTAATCCCAGCTTCTGCAGTCTTTTTGGACTGATTTCTCCATTGATATCCTTGCAAAATTTTTAGGAAATAAAGCAATGTGATAAGCAAGGTAGTTATTTTTCATTGTTATGAAAATGGGTTTGACTGGAAGTGTTAACTCATCTTCATATCAGGAGTAAGAAATTAGGTGATTTTCAATTAGAATACCATCTTGACTTCACATGATGTTTGTCTTCTGTACTGCTACAATCATGTTCTTGGTGGCTCTCACTATAATAAGAAATGAGAGTTTTGTCAATAGGAGAGGTTAATGGTTCTACTGTAAATATTACTTTTCTGATTGCTGTCTGTCATTGAAACTGTTATTTTCTTATCATATAGAGTTTGGTGAACAAATGTTGCCATTTGGGTTAAGCTATAACGCAAAAGGCAGCGATCATGGGAAATGAACCTTCTGGCTAAGAGCAGTAAAAGTCTGTCATTAAGACTGCTGTGTCATCTTCTGTGAGGCCTTGTGACTGTAAAAATTCAGAGCCAGTTATTCTCTGTCTAAAAATGATTCAGCATTGACTGTGCTCAGAATTTGACTTCAACCCAGAAAACCCAAACTGCTGTGTTTCTCCATAATACAGCCCTAATTGGACTGCACAGAAGCTCAGATTTATGAAAGGGACTTGCTTTATATTTTTCTGAAATTATAGAAAGCTCCTGGTAGGCTTATATTTTTATTTATTTGTTGCAGGGTCCCAAACAGGAAAGTGAATCATGGGCACAACCCATCCCCTGGTGATCTTGATGTAAACATGTATACATGCACAAAAGGCTGATACAGAAAGATAAGGAAGCCTAAGGAACTTCATTTCAGCTGCAGAAGAGTCCCACTTTTCATAGCAGTAGCACGACATGGAGGCTTTAGTGTGAGCTACGTGGCATGAGATTGAGAAGGAAGGAACAGCTGGGTTTAAGTGAGGGCAATCTGTTCTATACGAGCACGAATTCCTGTTGGAGGCCAAAAAGTTTCCTACTAGCGCAGTAAGAGCAGCAGGAGATACTTACAGGGTGCAGGGTGGGGGTTCCTATTGTGTTACCATTATTCCAGTCCCTTAGGGCTTAACGAAGTGGGAGTCACACTAATTGCCTGTTGATTCACCAATACTCTTTGTCTAAAGCACGCATGACATGGCTTTGTGCTTGTTCAAGTTCTTCATTGTAAATTGTCATGGTCTAGAGGCATAATTTGGAACTTTTTTCTCCCAAACTATAAAACTGTAGTTGTGATTCCATTTTTATTAGTTCTGAAAAGGATAAAAATAGTCAAAACTTGTTTGAATGTTCTGGAACAACACTAGGGATTGGGATTTTTGTCTATAACTTTTTTAGTCTTCAGGGTTTTTTACTATCACTTAGAAATGGCTATTGCTGGTTTAAGATCAGTACTGAGGATAAAGCGTGTTTCTTCTCTTTCTCTTCCATGATAAATGCACCAGGGAATTGCTTATTCAGCAAATACATTTATTTGATAATGAATCTCATATGATTTCCCTTTCTTTCAGTTTCATTGCCGTGATTCTTATTCTTTAAGTCTTGTAGGAACATGTTTATCATTCCCACATTCCAGGACCCAAAGGGGGCCTACAAGAAAGCTGGAGAGAGACTTTTTACAAGGGCATGTAGTGATAGGACAAGGGGTAATGGCTTTAGACTGAAAGAGGGTAGATTTAGGTTAGATCTAAGGAAGAAGTTCTTTACTGTGAGGGTGGTGAGGCACTGGAACAGGTTGCCCTGAGAGGCTGTGGATGCCCCATCCCTGGCAGTGTTCAAGGCCAGGCTGGATGGGCTTTGAGCAACCTGGTCTAGTGGAAGGTGTCCCTGCCCATGGCAGGGGGGCTGGAACTAGATGATCTT